>NC_133379.1:23768086-23835952 GCF_049309525.1 Garra rufa | reverse complement strand
ATAGTAATGAATTTGAAAGAATGAATAAATATATTTTCATTTATGCCTTTCTTTATATTAAATGTATATACATTAATTTTTTTAGCTTACTAATTTTCATTTGATATTGTTTGTTGTCACTGTTCAAAGTGTACATTTTTATGCTGTATCATTGTCACAGCAAATAAGAGAGTGAGAAAAAAAAAGGTAAGATCTTGTTTTAAAGTCTTTAAGGTCACACTTTAAGACAATAGTTGAGAACCATAAATGTTTTATTTCTTATGCTTAACATATTAATTGTTTCATTGCTTTTGCTTAATTATTACTTATAGCATATTATGTTATTTCTGGGCAAATAAAGTTAGAGCACACTTTTCTTAGAGAACACTTTTCTGTCTATCTGCCTATTTGTGTAGACCAACTTCTCAAAATCAGATCAAAAGAGATCTATTAAGATCAATTTGACCTTAAAAACAATACATCCTATTGAACATCAATCTATTCCACACAGCCTTGTTTTTCTGTGTTCAATGTCTTTACAAAGCCACTTTTAATGATTTGTTCAAAAGTTAAAGTGGTTAATTGACAAAATGAAGAATAGAGTCGCATTACGCAAATAGATGAACAAAAATAAAAGCCTTCCAGCCATTCCTGCCACGTGCCTTCCTGTCATAGATCAACTCTCTAAAAAAGTCCTGCTCTTAGATTTCTGCATCGTTCCACTCACCCACAGTTTAACAGGCAGGACGACCATCAGCAGCAGCAAAGCGGCCCAAGTGCAGAACAAATCAATGAGCACCAAGACAGTCATTTGACTGGAGGGAGAATGGCAGAATTATTACACTGCCCTGGACTGACTCTTACCTTTAGACTGTTGTAGGCCAGGTCTGTGTTTATATCCTCCTCTGACGGGCTCTTGGGCTCATTACCCTATAAGATAAAAGAATAAAAAGAAAAAAAATGTAAACAAGCTAACTGATAAACTAGAGGACCATGCTGTTGCAAGTCCAGATAACGGGTGTTTATGACCGGCCAGCTAAGTTGTAACCTATGACCAAAAAATGGGACATGTTTAGGAGTCATTTAGGTTATAGGAGTAGTTCACTTCCAGAACAAAAATTTACAGATTAATTACTCACCCCCTTGTCATCCAAGATGTTCATGTCTTTCTTTCTTCAGTCGTAAAGAAATTATGTTTTTTGAGGAAAACATTTCAGGATTTCTCTCCATATAATGGAGACTTCCAAAATGCTGTTTAAATGCAGCTTCAACAGGCTCTAAATGATCCCACCCGAGGAAGAAGGGTTTTTCCTATTGGTTATTTTCTAAAAAAAGTAGACAATTTATATACTTGGTAACCTCAAATGCTCATCTTGTCTAGCTCTGCGTAAACTCGGTTCAATACAGCCAGGGTATGCCGAAAAACTCCCATCTCATTTCAACTTCAAAATAGTCCTACATTGCTGCAGAAGTACCAACCAAGTGTTTACAAAGTGAACGTGCAAAGATGATCAAACGCCCTTAACAAAAAAAAAAAAAAGACGAGAAAAAGGATGATTTTGAAGTTGGAGGAGAAAATGAGATGGGAGTTTTTTGACATACCCTAACTGTCTTAAACTGGAATACACAGAGTTGTCGCAGAGCTAGACAAAACAAGCATTTGAGGTTAAAAAGTATATAAAATGTCATTTTTTAAAAGAAAATAACCGATTGTTTCACTAGATAAGACCCTTCCTCCTTGGCTGAGATCATTTAGCCTCTGAAGCTGCATTTAAACTGCATTTTAGAAGTTCAAACTCGAAAGAAATCCTGAAATGTTTTCCTCAAAAAACAATTTTTTTTTTTTTACGGCTGAAGACAGACAGACATGAATATCTTGCATGACAAAGGGATGAGTAAATTATCTGTAAATTTTGTTCTGGAAGTAAACTTCTCTAAGTTCTGTTGCTACAAACGTCATGAGAGCATAAAGAGAACAGAAACAACACATCAGCAAATCTTGATAATTAAAGATTATTTTCAGCACATACATTCACAACTTTAAAGACCTTTTTAAATTAGACATTTTTATTTTCTTTGTTGACATATGTACAGTTAAAGCCTATAGACTTTAGTTTAAGTCACAGCGTGAGACTGTACATTTTTAAATGTCTTAAAATACCTTGCTAATAAAGAGAGTCATTATTTTATTCAGTATTTTATTTGACATTTTTATTTTTAGTTCCACATTTGTTTTGTACTGTTTTGTTTTCGATTTTTTGTGACAACTGTAGGGTCATATGGTTTCTGAATGTGGAAAATGAGAACGGAATTGCGGAATCCAGTTATAAAAATGGAATTTACTGTACAATGCAGAATGTCAATGATTTGCCATATTTGGGATGAATAAATTAAAAGTACACTTAAATCAAAACTAGTGTCTGTGAATATTAAGCCACAAAAATACTATTTAAATTTGAATCCTGCCTCAATATATAAATAAATGAACCATAAACACAATCTGTAGAACTGCTCTGAGAGTCACTTCATGAGCATTTTACCATTAAGGTCTTCACAACAACCCGTCAAAATAAAAGTTTGGTTCAACTTGAAGAAACTGTGACAGAAATATATTACACAGTGTATTTTCCAAAAAAAGAGAAAGAAATAAAATTAAATGAAGCCATTCAAACGGAATCCAGAAAATGAATGGAAAACACAGAATTTGCTAAAAATAAAACTAAATTTGCGACAAAAATAAAACATATTTCACAGGGCCTTTCAAAACGTAATTTTTGTTAAACTTTTAATAAATTGCTTTTAAATTGTGTTCGTTTAATGACTTCAATTACTCAGACATGCTTTTTGATTAATATTTAATTTAACAATTAAAACAGAGTCTAGAAAAATGGAAAAAAAATGGAAAAAAAATGTACTGAATTTAGAAAAATTAAAATGGAATTTGTAAAAAATAAAACAGATGTCACAGGGCCCTATAACTGTGGAAAGAGTATAAAAGCAGATAAGACATGAGAAGTAAACATGCCTTGCGTTTGGTCAGCTCCTCTACTTTCTCTAGATTGGTCTGTAGCCTCTTTCTTTCCTGCTCCAGCTCTCGCACACGCTTCTGTAACTTCATGAAAACGCTGAGGTCCATGGCAGCCTTCTCTATGCCCATCTCCTGCAAGGAGACAAACCACATTAATGCTTATTCTGAAGCGCCTTTATCCACCTTCTTTCTCAACGTGGATGTAAGTCTTTGTGTGAGACTTTCAGTGCATTATCCACTATAAGCAAATAACAAGAAGTATAACTACGTGCAGTAAACAGTAAAACTGTTTGCACTACAAACCAGTGTTCATACATAAGATAACACATTTAAATAATATGGAAAGACACACTAAAATGCAATATCAAGCTGCAAAACAATAATGTTTTGTACAGCTAAAAATAGCTGGATGTGGATGAGACCCGGAATCCAGACCCATAAACTTTACAAATGGCTGTGCCCACCCTCACAGGACGAAAAAGGTGGATACCCTTTTTAAAGTCTGCTGGTGTATGTTGGCAGATTCAGTGAAATAGCTTTACCTCCACCTGCTGGATGGTGTCATCAGTGTCTCCCACCTCTGACAAACTAATGGAGGGGTAGTTGGAGTCCGAGCCCAGACTGCTCTGGTTAGAGGGGTTCCTCCGGTGGCCAGGATGGAACTAGAATGTGGACAGCCATAAAGACATTAAAAACAATGACGAAAAGCAAATTCCAGAAGTTCAGACTTTGTCAAAGCGTTACCTTCATGGAGGACATGTCCTCCTGCAGATTTTCGTATCTCTGCTCCAGTCTGGAATACTCTTTCACCAGATTTTGATATCGTTGCCTCTCCTCATCCAGTTCAACCTGCAGACGGACCTCTTTCTGAGAGACATCGCCTCCCTGACCTGAGAGAGAAAACAAAGGCATTCAGTCACAGGAATAAAGCAGAGCCAGACAACATGCTGCTCCCATTCGCTCATATTCACCTGTATCAACTTTCACAAGCTGAATATTTATCATATCTTTCTCATAATTAGGGTTTTACATTCAGCATCTAAGGGTATGCTTTTGATCTATTTAAGTTGTGCGATCTCAGTTCATCTCAGTTTATTCACATTACAGTTTTTTTTTTCTGTTACTGAGTCCTGAATATTATGCAATGTAACAGCGATGACGACAACGCTTTAAAAATCTTTTACTGATCTTCGGCTTTATTGATATTCTATTGATCAATAAAAGTTCTTTATTACTCTGATGGAAGACCTTTGAGCATCTGTGTGTAGGTTACAATGTGTTCTTGATTCTGTTATCTCAATAGAAATAAATAAGCACCTAAACCTATACACCACCAGTCAAAAGTTTTTTATTGTTTTATTTAAGAATTCTCTTCTGCTCAAAAAGCCTGCATTTATTTGATCCAAAGTACAGTAAAAACAGTAATTTCAAGCACTTATCTGAAATAAAAAGCATTAAACATTAAAAATCCTACTGTTCAAAAACTTTTGACTGGTAGTTTTCTCTTCATTCACAATGCATTTTATAATCAAAACACCACCGCCGATTTAAAGCAAACTCTACTCAACTATACTCAAAGTTGTATGTACAGTATGAATGCCTCTAATCACATCCTTTGAAGAGATTCAGAAAGAGCCATCAAACCTATAGCCTGATAGTAGTTTGATAAAGCAGCCATCCATAATTAGGAGATAATTATTATAGCAAGATAGCAGTATAATAAACCTGTGACATTGTTTCCTTTGCCCCTTTTATTTGAAGAACTGACTTCAATGAGTGAATGAATGAAGCAATGAGTGAAGCAACACTACTGACATACTAGAAAAACATGGTCCGACATGTGAGACGACTTCTGTATTTATTTTTTTTAAATGTTCCTCCAAATGTTCCTTGCTTTATTTAACCTTTATAGAAATGACAAAACAAAAGGGTATTTCATTTGTTAAAACTGCTGGTTATTGTGAGTTTCTTCTTATTTATCGATGCCACACAAAAGGTTGATTGTGCCTTCTATTCACTTGAATTTCACAGGACTGTTCTTTAAAGGGATAGTTCACTCAAAAACTCAAAAACGAAAATCCTGCCACCATTTATTCCACCTTATGTCGTTCCAAACCTGTGTGGCTTTCTTTCTACTGTGGAACACCAAAGAAGAACTGTTTCTGAAGAACTGTTTTTGTCCATACAATACAAAATCAATGGGGTCCAAAATAACACTGACTTGATTCCATATACTTTACATTGTATGGGAGATTTTTTTTTTTTTAACAAATGAAAAGGAAGTTGGAATTAGGTGAGGGTGAGCAAATGACACCTTCACCCCTGGTAAAATAACATACTCTTTAGGCCGAAATTAAGACCATTAATAAAACTACTGAAACATTTTAGTTTCCTACCAAAGACACTTAACAAAAGCTAATGAAAGTCGCCAAAACAATCACTACATAACAGTCCTTTGAATAACAACTTAGCCTCAACAGCAGAAAATAAGTGCGAAACAAACTCGTTAAAGCGACATTTAACAAACAGAAAGTGTATTGAGACCAAACCTCGGGTTTCGAATAGCATTCTCGCATGTGAACCGGCTTGATACAATGGTCAGCTTTTAGTTGTGCAGGTGAAGAAGCCGTGTCACATTCCCCTACTGAAATCCAATGCAGTTTCTGTCTCTCTCGTCCCACTTCTGCACACAGACCCTCTTGTGCGTCAAACAAAACCAGCCCAGCCCTCCAGGCAAGCCACACATCCTTTCGCTCCTCATACCCCTTCCTCCAGAGGCTCTGAATGTGCGTGTGACTCTGAATCATGAAACTCACCCTGATTGGAGGTCTGGATCCTGCGGTTCATCTCTTCTTTCTCCTTCTTCAAGAGCGTGTTCTCTTTCTCCAGCTCCTCCACCCTCTGAAAAAGGAAGGAAAAGTCACACCACCCTTTCATCTCAAAACCATCTGATAAACAAGCAAGTTTAACTGTAAGAAAGCCAGTTATTATAAAGGATTTTTTCAAAATTAAATACACAAATTGAATTGGGGAATCATGACAGCACTACTTTACACAAATATAAAGTATATGATCAGCAAGTTAATTTGAATAAAAAATGAACTAAAATTAAATAATTTCAAACCGTCTTATTATTTGATATGTCCCTTTTTGTGCATATATATACGGTCCACATTTTTTTTCAAAGAAATTAACACTATTTATTAAGAATGTATTTGCATGTAATTGCTTTAAATTATAATCAGTTTTCAATAAAATATATTAAGCAGCACAACTCTGACAATCAACACTGACAATAATATAGCTGCTCAATATTTTTTTGCAACCTGTGATAATTTTTTCAGGATTCTTTGATGATTAAGGTGAAAAGAACAGCATTTATTACATTTAGAGATTTTACATATCCTTTAACAAAAAAAGAAAAAAAATACTGACAGTAAAACTTATAAACTTATAGACAGTAGTGTATATGGTTTCAAAAGAGCTCTATTTTAAATAAATGCTGTTCTTTTAAACATTTTATTCATCAAAGAATACTGAAAAAATACTACAGATTCCAAAACTGATAATAAAAAAGCATATCAGAATGATTTCTGAAGGATCACGTGACACTGAAGACTGAGGTAATGCTCCTGAAAATTCAGCTTTGCATCACAGGAATAAGTTGTATTTTAAAGTATTAAAATAGAAAGCTTTAGAAAACTGTAAATTGCAATAATATTTCATAATATTACTGTTTTTTATATATTTTAATCAAATAAATGCAGTTTTGATGAGCAGTCTGCTTTTTAAAAACATTAAAAATCTTACTGATCACAAACTTTTGAACAGCAGTGTGTACATATAAATTTAGAAACTTAAAATCTACTTGCATGCATCACTATATATCAGATATTGTAAGTCATTACTATAATTTAAAAGAATAATTTTTAACTCTGCCATAAGGGAGATGATCATATTAAAGTCATACTATTTGATTATTCAATTTCAAAAGACCTTTTGTGAGCTGGTCAAACCTCTTAAACAATTTCCATGCATTATTAACTTCGCTTGGGCATGACAGACTTTAGTTATGTAACAGCTGCCCTGTTATGAGAGCTAGAGAGTCATTTTTTTTCTGTGGAAACTGAAAATGCATTGATCTGTTTTTATATTTACCCTCAGACAATGTAAATGATACAGAAATATAAAAAGATTTTTTAAGACTAAGAACGTCAACAAACATAAACAAGTTATCTGAGCATCCTTTCTCACCTGTTCGAGTCCTTGTTTCTCATTGCTGAACTCCTCCTCTATCTGCTTCCTCTGGGTGTGGGCTTCTTTAAGCTCCGCCCTCAACTTCTCAAGCTCTTCTTGCAGGGATGTGCCAGCAGTCTGCCGCGTGCGGAGAGTTTCCAGTTCTTTCTGGAGCTTATTGACCTCTGATCCCAGAGCAGTGTTAGCAACAGCCAGCTGCTCGTTCTGAGTTTTATACTTATCTGACTGTAAAAAAAAGAAAGAAAGAGATAACTAGTCAACATCATGTCAGTTTGATTTTTGGTGACACTTTAATCATTCATACATCCTATTATCTTCCTGTACCTGGTTATCCATCTTCTTCTGGAGCTGCACGATCTTGTTCTCCATCCCAAAATTGAGTTTTTTAAAGTGTTCGGCCGAACGGGCCTCTATCTTGAGCTGTTTGAGCTGGCGCTTGGCACGTACGCGGCGGTAGAAACACTGTATGACAATGGCAGCATATCTGGCACGGAGAAACTGCTTTCTCACAAGCCAACCACGGACGGTCTTCTGTATGATCATGGCTTTGTGATGGAGCAAGAACTAAAAAGAGAAAATGCAGCTTAAAACTGTGCTTTAAAGAAACATCGAATGAGTGAAACCAAAGATAAAGCACAGTGCAGTACCTCCTGATATAACCTGCGTATGAACATCCCCCTGGTGAATGCTTGAATGGTAATGACAGCCCGACGGGTCTTCAGATACTCCCGTCGAACTCGTACCATTCTGTACTGCTTCTGACAAATAAGTGCTGCTCGGGTCATGCGAAGCATCTCTGCATATCTGAGAGAAAGTGAGAGAACAAGAGCTGTAAGTACGTGCCAGTGAAGTTCAATCTAAGATCTGAACATTCTCAAAACTTTCACCTGCGTGCCAAGTAACCCCGGCCATATCTCTGGAGAGTGATAGCAGACTTGCGGATCTTGCGGTAGCGAATCCTCTGCAGCCATCCTCGCACGGTCTTCTGGATCTTAATGCAGGCGTAGCGGAACTTATCGGCTCTGAGCTTCTCCAGATAGGCCACCTGGCCTGCCCTGAAGAAAATCTTCGTCTTTCCAAACTGGAACTTATCTGGGTCCTGAGGGAGAAATTAATTTATTGAGATAAATATACTATACCGCCATTTAAAAGTTTGGGGTAAGTAGGATTTTTTTTAAATATTTTTGATTAAAGAAGTCTCTTTTGCTCATCAAGGCTACATTTACACTGCCGTTCAAAAGTTTTGGATCAGTAAGACTTGTAATGTTTTTTAAAGAAGCCTCTTAGGCTATATTTATTTGATAAAAAATACAGGAAAAATCTGTAAAATTGCAAAATGTTATTACAATATAAAATATTGGTTTCCATTTTAATATACTTTAAAATATAATTTATTCCTTTGATGCAAAACTGAATTTTCATCAGCCATTACCTCAGTCTTAAGTGTCACATAATCCTTCAGAAATCATTCCAAAATGCTGATTTATTATTAGAATCATAAATGTTGGTAATTTCAATTTTTTAGGATTCTTTGATGAATAAACAACATTTATTCAAAATAGAAATCTTTTCTAACAATAGAAGTCTTTGCTATCACTTTTGATCAATTTAACACATCCTCGCTAAATAAAAAAGTATTAATTTCTTTCGAGAAAAAAAACTTTTGAATGGCAGTGTATATTGTTAGAAAAGATTTCTATTTTAAATAAATTCTGTTTTTTTTTTTTTACTTTTTATTCATCAAAAAGTTTATTCAAAAAAGTATCACAGGTTTCAAAAAAATATTAAGCAGCACAACTGTTTCCAACATTGATAATAAATCAGCATATTAGAATGATTTCTGAAGGATCGTGTAACACTGAAGACTGGAGTAATGATGCTGAAAATTTAGCTTCGATAACAGGAATAATTTTGATTTTAATGTATATTAAAATAGAAAAATGTTATCTTACATCGTAATATTATTTTACAATATTATATATTTTTTCATTTTTTTTAATTAAATAAATGCAGCCTAGATGAGCAGAAGAAGCTTCTTTAAAAAAACATTAAAAATCTTACTGATCACAAAAATGCAACCCCCACCCACCAAAGAAAATACAGTAAACAGTGATATTAAGAAATATTACAATACAAAATTACTTATAATATTTAATATTTAATTTACTCAGGATTTTTTGATGAACAGAAAGTTCAAAAGACCAGCATTTACTTTAAATATATATGTTTGAAATATTTAGGAAATATTTTAATTTTTCTAATATAGGAATATGTGCTACTGAGCTTATCTGTTTTCTTAAACCATGGCAATACCGTGGTAATAAATGTACTTTAAAGTTACTTTAAAAATACTGTGGTAAATGTCCAGATAGATATGGTGTTACCACGATACCAGGATTAGATTGAGCACTATGCATACAACTTACATAAAACCATTCCTAGCAACATTAATCTTACCTTGACCAAGGTCTCCAGCAGGTTCTTACAAACCAGCTTCTTATCCCCAATGGTCATGTCCTTCTTTGTCATGAGCACTCGATATCTGCTGAAGAAATCTGGATAGGTCCACCTAAACCAAACGACATCGGATATCATGAGAAAATGAAAAAACACCTATTAAATAAACATGTACTTACGGTTTGATTTTTATATTTTCATTTATTACATTTATGTAATATTCAATGATTAGTTAGAGAACATGAGATTATGCATGCATATATGAAGTACCAAAACTCTTTACTAATGTCTTGCTTGAAAGCATAAGACACAAGCCCCAAGTCTACCCTGCCCTGAAGCCCTATAATAGAATCTCTAGATCCATTACCTGGATGGATATCCGGCGGCACTGATGCGGATGGTCTCGAGAACTCCACATGCTCGCAGTTGCTGAACAGCTCTTTTAGAATCAAACCTACAGAAAGCAAGAGTCAAAGAGTAAAGAATCCTTACAGAAACCAACATAAGAAGATCCTAAACAAGAAACATCAGGGTACAAAAAGTGAGCCTGTCACTCCACAAGAGGTTTGGGGTGTTATCTAAACCTACCGGATCTTTCTTTTGAGCATAGAGCACATCTCCCGTGAGAGAGGCATTGGGAGACTGTAGTCCGCTCAGGGACTGGAGACCTTCTGACTCAAAACTCTGTGACTTTGTGTTCACAACCGTAAGAGCATGTGACTGACAAAACCCTCTCAATTTAGCATCCTTGAAGGGGCTTTTGTGCTCCGAATTCGCAGAGGACACAAACAGAGAAAAACAAGACTGTCCTTTCTCAGATTTGTGAACTTTACAAGAAAACTAAGCAAATAAACATATAGATGAATTTATTTATCATAGTATTTGGAATAGAATGGTTGATATATAAGGTTTTCCTTTCACCTCAAGCGTTTTTTCCTGGAAAAATAATTTTAAGCTTTAAATCAGCAAGTATTTTGCAGTTGGGGGCCACTTCTACTGATTTTGATCTGAGAAATCCAGGTTTAATTATATTTTATATAACCTTATCGGCGAATTCTCAGAGGAGCTTTGATGTCTGATTGTTGGAGGAAATGCACAGTGCATTTGAGGTCGACCGAACGTCTCTGCACCAGCATGACTCTAATGTTCTTTGGCAGTTTAAATGAATTAGCTATACCCCTCTATTTATAGGCAAGATAAACTAGATAAGTACTAATGGATTGATAACACTGAGACAAAAAGATCAAACTTACACAAACGATTCTTTAAAATCGTTGGGTTTAATGCAGCGCACATAATGAGGGGTGGTAGCATTCAGCGTTTCCATCAGAAGATGTAGCGAGTTCCTGAACTGTGAAAAGAAAAAGTTTTAATTTCATCATGTTAAGCAACTCATCTTCATAATAAACAGATCATCAGTGACTCCACTGTCAAGCCTTACCTGGGTGCCCACACTTTTTCTGTGCTCACGGTTGTGGCCTTTCGGAACTGGTTTGGCTGCCCGGACGTTGATTTTGGAGGTCTTGCTGGTGGAGGAAGGACCAGCATCTTTACCATCGTGAAAGAGATCCGCAACCAGTTGGAACTGTACAAAAAAAACAAAGCAAAACATTTTTGTAGAGACACAGGAATATTAATACATTTGATCATCTTTGATTATATAAGTGTCACATGAAGAACTCTTGACTGCTTAAAGCTTTCCAGAGATATTACGGATGCATCGCATCTTATATAAGAGGCATAAGAAGCCCAGATGTTTTTTTTATTCTTGCTTGACTAGCGTAGAATTTGTATTCAACTCCAGCAGCACTTCAAAGCACATTTGGAAGCTCTTTAAAATCCACTCCCCAAGCATCCACTGCAAGGCAGGTACACAGTGTGTTTCCATGCATCCCTAATACCATGATCCTGCCAAGATTCAGGGCTCCAAGACAGAATACAGATGACATCATTAAACTGCCGTCGCTGTGTGTTTGATACTGTAGGATGACATTGATAAACCGTGATGCTGGACCAGAGACTAAATACAACTACGAAGTGCGGACAGCAATGGTTTCAGGGTTGTAAAAAAGTACTGGGAATTTACTTTTTAAAATTTACATTGGTTAAACTACCACTAAAAATTATATTTTTGCACTGAAATAGATTTCATTGGCTGTTTTAAATCAGTAAGATGATATTTTACCCACTCCCATGTCATCCAAGATGTTCATGTCTGTCTTTCTTCAGTCAAAAAAGGTTTTTGAGGAAAACATTTCTGGAGTTTTCACGATTCCAGCCAAGGAATAAAAGTCTTACCTAGCAAAACAATTGATTTTCTAAAAGAATTCGGATTTATATACTTTTTAACCACAAATGCTTATCTTGCACTAGGTCTTCGCTGCGCACACGCATTTTCACACATTACATAATCACATTGTAAAAGTCACATGTGATTAGTTCTTTGTCTGTCTACTTGGGTTAAAAAAGGGAGGGTAGTTTCTCCTCCAACAGAATTGCCCGACATTATTGTTTCCCCTTTTTTTTGTAAAGGGTGTCTGACTTTCTTTTCACTTTATAAACACTGGGTTTGCACTTCCGCCTAGCCTATGCCACATATGCCTGATTACACAATGAGTGAGGTTGAGCTAGTTCAAGACGAGCATTTGTGGTTAAAAAGTATATTAATTTTTTTAAAATAACCAATCGATTTGCTAGATAAGACCCTTATACCTCAGCTGGAATTGTGTAGAGCCTTTGGAAGCTGCGTTGAAACTGCAATTTGGATTCTTTAACCTGTTAAAGTCAACTATATGGAGAAAAATCCCGGAATGTTTTCCTCAAAAACGGAAATCTTTCTTTTCAAATGAAGACAGACAGACATGAACATCTTGGATGACATGGGGGTGAGTAAATTATCAGGAAATGTATATTCTGGAAGTGAACTAATCCCTTAAAGGAATAGTTCGCTCCAAAAACTCCATCCAAAATGTAGATGAGTTTGGCATTTTAACAAAAACAGTTTTATAGAAATTTAGCATTATATTAATGTCTTGTGAAGTAAAAAGCAATTTTGTAATAAAGTCATCATTAAAATGTTTTCTTTTTTATATGCAAATAGTTGCTTCTGGTAAAATATGAGCACTCTATCCCTAAAATTGCTTCCTCCAGAAATATGCATAAATCAAGCACTGTTTACAACAGCCTGAAACAGCTTTAAACAAAAACGTCAGTGGATTTCGATGTGAGAGAACAAAAGAGGTTGGATTTTTTGGTTGTTATGGACTAGTTAAAATTTTTTAACTAGGATTTGTTTTGTAAACCAGAAAATTATTAAACCTAAAACATCTTAATGATCGATTTATTTCGTACACACACAGCTTTTCACTTCACAAGACTTAAATTGATGGACTGAAGTCGTGTGGATTGCTTGTGGATTATTGTGATGATTTTATCAGCTGTTTGGACTCTCATTCTGATGGCACCTATTCACTCCAAAGGATCCATTGGCAAGTGATGTAATGCTAAATTTTTCCAAATCTGTTATGATGAAGATACAAACTCATCTACATCTTGAATGGCCTGAAGGTGAGTAAATTTTCACTATTTTTATTTTTGGATAAACTATCCATAGTTATTGTAACTGTTGCTACAATAAGGACATATGTGACCCTGTACCACAAAACCAACTGATTTTTTATCAACATCTGAAAGCTGAATAAATAAGCTTTCCATTGATGTATGGTTAGGACAGGACAATGTGAGGCAATGACAATGTTAGGATAGGACAATATTTAGCTACTGACTTAGAAAAACTACGTTTTGATATATTTATGGTAGGAAATGTACAAAATATTTTCATGGAACATAATCTTTACTTAATATCCTAATGATTTTTGGAATAAAAGAAAAATCGATAATTTTGACCCATACAATGTATTTTTGGCTATTGTTACAAATGCTGCTTAAGACTGGTTTTGTGGTCCAGGGTCACATATATACTTGAAATAGGCTTTTTAGATTAAATGTACAAGTTTTAAGATTCAAAAGTAGTCAAGTAGCAATAGTCACAGTAGCTGCAGTCATATTTGGCTTTTAAGTGTTGATCATATGTAATAATGAAGTCACACAGACTGTTTATTAAAACGGTAAAAGATCATATTAAATTATTTGTGTGCAACCTAATTAATATGCCTGAGCTTAGCCTTCACTATTTCATCTATAAAACCCCACAACTTTTTAAACCATGATAAGGACCCTGAATGAAATGCTTAGCTGAGCTGATATCCTGAAGAGAGCACAGCGGTGAAACTTATTTAATGTAAGGGCAAACTTCAGACAGCAGTGGTGAAAACTGTTTTCACTTGAGACAAACTGATGTTTAAATTGCACTTCTTCCACAGGGACCTCATTACAAGAGTCCTAGTGAAAGTTTCATTTTAAACACAACAGCACTTCAACGCTGTCCAGCAGGGAAGATATTTAGCTTGTAGACGCTGATGTGCTGCTGTCTGCAAATGAACTTATCTCAGATTCCAGTGCATTCTGTTGCCAAGAAACCTTAGGACAAAACACTATGAGTAAGATCAGTATTGACAAAGTCAATGGACATACTATTAAATCTCAGTTAAGATGGACCAGCTGTTCTGAGTGACACAGTGCTAGGTGTGGCCTCTGCTTGCCTGAGAACTTTAAGTCAATTAACTGCTTAAACAAGCCAGAGAGCAAAACATGAGCTAAAGTGTGATTTCAATCATGCACACATGAGGAAGCGTGAAGCATAAACAGGCTTAGCTTAGCTGGATGGGAAAGAGTAAAACAACTAAGCTGAGCTTAAAAAAAATCATTTTTTTTTTTAAAACACATAACATTTTATTCTTACCAAAGATGCCCATTGCTCACCTGACTGGCCTTGAGGATGTTTATCTGCTCCTCATAAACAGTGTCTCTGTTCTTCTCCAGGAAGCCGTCACACTGATATTCAACCTGCAAGGGGTGACATAATGTCTCATTCAGTAACACACTGAAAATAACATGGTACATCACTTTTGTAACCCCAAACTAGCACGAATCAGCTATTTTTGTTGCATTTATTATGTATTATTAACATGGTCTTTTAAGTTGGGTTTCAGTGAGCAGGTTTGTAAAGAGTAAAGCTATTTTTGTCCTAAACACCCATCTGTGCAACACACAATTTTCAATTTAGGCAAACAAAAAGGGATATTTGACCCAAAAATGGAAATTACCACATGATTTACTCACCCTCAGGCTATATGACTTTTTTTTTCAGACTAATTGGAGTTATAATGAAAAATGTCCTGGCTCTTCCAAGCTTTATAATGGCAGTGAATGGCTGTTGAGATTCAATAGTCCAATTAAGTCCAAAAAAGTGCATCACACGGCTAAGGGGGATTAATAAAGGCCTCCTGAAGCAAACTGATATAGAAAAATATCCATATTTTAAACTTTATAAACCATAATCTCTAGTTTCTGATAACTGTCGCACACACGTGTGACAAGTGACGACCATGGAAGCTCAGTGGAGAATGCAAATCAAAACACAGGTCACAAATTAGAAGTACAAAAGAGGATTTGTAAAGAAAAATGTCGGAGGATTTCGATTTAAGCCAAGAGTAGACTGGTTTTCCTTTGCTGTAAACAAAAGAAACTTTGCTTCCTTTGCTCCTACTAACAAAGCGTGTTTTAAATATGGATAGTCTCGAGGCACTTCAGAAGGACCCCCGCAGCCATGTGGAGCACTTTTTATGATGGATGGATGGATGCTCTTTATCGGACTTCAAAATCTCAACACCCATTCACTGCCATTATAAAGCTTGGAAGAGCCAGGACTTTTTTAATATAACTCTGATTATATTCGTCTGAAACAAGAAAGTCATATACACCTAGGATGAATTGAAGGTGAGTAAATCAAGCGGTAATTTTCATTTTTTGGTGGACTATCTCTTTAAAAATGAAAATGGTTTACAGCTTTGAGTGTAAAAAAACCTGCTTTATTTGTAGTAAAAAAAAAAAAAAAAAAAAAAAAAAGTTTCAGGAAGTTAAGGAAGATAATTTTGGAGACAGAGTTGAGGTCAAAAGTTTACACCCCACTTTCCGAATGTGTAAAATGGTAATTATTTTATCAAAATAAGAGGGATCATACAAAATGCATGTTATTGTTTATTTAGTACTGACCTGAATAAGAGATTTCACATAAAAGATGTTTACATATAGTCCACAAGAGAAAATTATAGTTGAATTTTTAAAAATGACTCAAAAGTTTACATTCCCTTGATTCTTAATACTGTGTTGTTACCTGAATGATCCACGACTGTTTTTTTGTTTAGTGATAGATGTTCATCAGTCCCTTGTTTGTCCTGAACAGTTAAACTGTCTACTGTTCTTCAGAAAAACCCTTCAGGTCCCACAAATTCTTGGTTTTCCAGCATTTTTTTTTAACACCGAGGACATCACATTCAAAAAATGTTCTCCTCCCAGCTCTTAATGCATCGTTTTGTCTTCTGAAGCATCAGTGAGCGTTTGAACCTTCTCTAATAGTTGCATATGAGTCCCTCAGTTGTCCTCAGTGTGAAAAGATGGATCTCAAAATCATAGTCATTGTTGGAAAGGGTTGAAATACATACAAATGCTGGAAAACCAAAGAATTTGTGGGACCTGAAGGATTTTTCTGAAGAACAGCGGGCAGTTTAACTGTTCACGACAACCAAGGGACTCATGAACAACTATCACTGAATAAAACACAGCCATGGATCATTCAAGTAAGAACACAGTATTAAGAATCACGGGGATGTAAACTTTTGAACAGGGTCATTTGTATAAATGTAACTATTATTTACTCTTGTGGACTATATGTAAACATCTTTTATGTGAAATATTTTATTCAGGTCAGAACTAAATAAAAAAATGACATAAAAAGCATTTTGTATGATCCCTCTTATTTTGGTAAAATATTTAACATTTTGCAGATTCTGAAAGGAGGATGTAAACTTTTGACCTCAACTCTATCATAATGATATCCCAGCGGCATACTGAGCCCTAATAGTGTGCTTAATATAAGCGGAACCCACCTTATCTGCAAAGTGGACCACAATAAAAGACCTGTTGGACATCCTGGGCTTTTCGAAATGCCCGCTGCTTGAATGCTTGCTGTACAGCTTCTGCGCCCAGTTTTGATCCGTTCCTTTAGGCACCTGTCAGATGCGGTAAAGAAAAACACTTTGAACTGCAGTGAGCTGAAAACATTATTTGGGTTACCTGTAGCAGAAATAGCATGATCACCCTTTTGAAGCTGCTCTAATTCACACTCAAAAACTTCAAAGAGGCAGAGGTGTTTAAAACTAAATGAGACATTCTGTTCGGAGACCTGTTTAGACAACGTGCCTCTCAAATTTCCTTTAGCGTATTCTCAACAACTGTTTCCCTTTTGCTCGCAACTTACCTTACACTCTTCGTCAAGAAGGTCCAGAATACCAAGCTTGGCTTCAATGAGGTCAATGCACGGCTGGTTATCATAGAAATCTATAAGCGTCCAGGGGATCTGCTCCTTCATATACTCTTCTTGCTCCAGTTTAAACACATGCTGAGGGGTAAGTGATGTGTATGTATTAGGTAAATGCATCAAATGCATTAAATTTGAAAATAAATACAGCCAAGAGTCATGATACAAACACATGGGTCATTCCTGTCATGCAGTACTTTCTACAGAATTTTCTAACTTTTTAAAAATTAATACGCTTTTGCATTTCTATACTGTATTTTATTAATTAATTGTTTCAAGATTAATTAATTCATGATTAAAAAAATATATTATTAAATACTAGTTATTAAAAAAAATCATTTCCAGCTTCAAAATGTGAGATATTACAATTATTATTACAATACTTCATCTAATATATTAATACGTATAAAATAGTATAGGGTCTAAATACTGCATATGAGTGACAGACAAGTTGAAACTTTAAAATATCACTATTATTATTATTATTAGTGTTATTATTATTAAACAATAACATTCAAAATATAAAAATGTAAAACATTTATTATTAACATAAAATGACAAATAAAAATAAAAATTAGGCACTCTGTTCAGTTTAATAATTATGATTATTAGCAGTGTTATTATTAAATAATAATAATTATTAATTAATATTCAAATAAAAAAAACATTAAAAACACTTAATAAAATAAAAATTAGATGCTCTGTTGAGAGTTCTGTTGTGAAAAATTGTTCAATGTTTGAAAAATATTATGATTATTATTATTATTAAACAATAATATTGAAAACTATTCAAATTAAAAACATTTTTATTAAAATAAAACAGACAAACTATAATAAAAATGATATGCTCTGTTCAGTTATGTTGTGAAAAACCTTTAAATTATTAAAATATTATGATTATTATTATTAGTGTTATTATTATTAAACAATAATACTGAAAATGATTAAAATGGAAAATATTATTACAACACACTAATTATAACAGACAAATTAAGATAATCTGTTCAAAGTTCTGTTGTGAAAAATCTTTAAATTATTGAAAATATTATTATCATCATTGTTATTAGTGTTATTAGTATTATTAAACAATAATATTAAAAATATATAAATGAAAAACATTATTAAAAAACAGAGACAAATTAAAATAAAAATGTAACACTGTTCAGAGTTCTGTGGTGAAAAATCTTTAAATTATTGTTCAATATTTAAAAAATATTATTATTATTACTAGTGTTATTAGTATTTTTAAACAATAATATTTATATATCGTTTATATATTGTAGCCCTCAAGGCTATCTGTGCCAATGTTATTAGTATTATTAAATATTTAAATACATAAATGAAAAATATGTATTATTAAAAGAACTGAGACAAATAAAAATGTGACGCTCTGTTCAGATATCCGTTGTGAAAAATCTTTACATTTTTTTCAATATTTAAAAATATTATTAGTATTTTTAAAGAATGATATTTACAAATATATAAATGAAAACATTTAATATTAAAATAAAATAAAATTAAATTAAAATGAGATTCTCTGTTAAAAATCATCGTTCAATTGTCAATATTTAAAATTTATTATTAATATTTAATAATAAAAATGAATAATATTAGTAGTAGTAATAAAAGTAGTATTAAAATCAAAACCATAGTATTATTAAATAAAATGAATGTGACTTAACCTTAAAAAACTGAAAATATATTGTATTATAATTAAAATATTTTAAGTATATTTCATCCAATAGATTAAGACATTTAAGATATAAATAGATATAAATAAGTGACCCCAAAGACACTAAACATATGGATGTATTGAAAATCTATTACTGACCGAGTTGAACTGTTGCTGTAGTTTCTCATTGGCGTAGTTAATACAGAACTGCTCAAAGCTGTTTATCTCGAACGTTTCGAATCTGTTGGGAGGCGAAGACATGTTAACAAAATCGATCCGATTTCCCTGAAAACAAACTCAACACCTTCCACATTTCTCTCTGCATCGCACAGCTTGGCACTTCTCTGCTTATTTACTCTAATGCTGATCAATAAGTTCCCCTCTTGGAGGAAATAATTAGTCCCATGGTCAGAAAGCCTTACAGGCAATTGCTGACTCTAAAAACTCAATGAGGTTTCTGCTAAGGGAAGGTCAAAACAAGACATATTACTCTACTGTACAGAAGACCCTAAAGGAGCTAAGTCTCTAAATGTTTACACGCATGCCCTCTCATAATCACAGGTTAATCACATTACCCGTAGATATCCAGCACACCAATGAAGGAGTGCTGTTTGGTGGAGGTCTGCAAGGCCTTATTGATGTGCTCCACGATCCAGTCAAAGAGATGGGCGTAAATGTGTTTGGACAGGGCGTCTCTGGCGTTGGTTGCCTGGGCATATGACATGTTCTTCACATAGGTCTCGGAGGTGGTCACCAGCTTCCTGCGACATAGCCAGTGCTCCATCTGCTCCTGCTCTATACCCAGCAGCCGACAGAAGTGATGCAAATGAGTGTCGTCCCTCTGCAGGTGCAAAAAGAGATTGTAATTGTTTAGGCAAGTAGGGATGGGTATCGTTAAGGTTTTAACGGTATTACTACTTCTATCGATACCACTTATCGATTCGCTACTTTAACGGTACTCTTATCGGTACTTTTTGTTGTGTTTTAAATTAAAAAACTAAAACAAATTGAGAACAGAAATAACAGCACTTTATTTTGTAATGTAAAATGTAAAAAAATTATCTGTAGCTTAGCAAACACCAATGTTTGAGCAAATATCTGTTACACAAACAACACCAATGATTGTAAAACAAATAAACACAATTTTCTTGTAAATGAATATACAATGATTTAACTACAAATTAATTTTTAGTTAAGCTCTGCTCTATAATTTCTGAGCATAGTTTATTATTATTTATCTATTTGTAAAAGCAGTACTACAGTACTACAGCACTACTACTACTGTGCAGTTGCTTTGACACAATCTGTATTGTAAAAGGCGCTATATAAATAAAGGTGACTTGACTTGACTTGACTACAAAGGCATTTTAATGTTTAATATTTATTTAGGCTACTGCTAGGGTTGCCACCCGTCCCTTAAAATACAGAATCGTCCCGTATTTGAGAATGAAACTGCGCGTCCCGTTTTGAATCAATACGGGACGGGTTTTGTCCCGTATTTTTTAATCATTTTTTAAAGCAGCGTCTCATGCAAATCATCCCACACGCATTTTATGAAGATGCCTCCTTTCCTACTTTTGATTGGGTAATACTTGATGTCATCGTTAGTTTGATTAGTTTTTTTAACTGTCCAGTGAGGAGGGCGGGTCTTCTAAGCAGAGTCTGCCAAGTCTAAAAATGGCAGATGCTGCTTCTCCAGGTAACCCCCGCGTCTTAAAGTTTCAGAGCTTAAACGCAAGAAAAGGTTCCTTTCAGGGGCAGACTGGCCATCGGGAGAACCGGGAGAATTCGGTGGCCTAGCAGCCAATTTGGCCCGCTGCCATTTTTTTTATTTATATTTTATTTTCATATATATTGTAGTTTCTGTTGCCTGCCGAATGTACTAAAGTGATTTTTCCCAATTCGCCATTCAATAATAAAACGGGTTCGTCTTGACTGAAAATGCAATTCGCCTCGCGCACGCTCGCTCCGGCCATCCGCGCGTCCGCCAAAAGAATGCAAGACTCGAGAATAGACTGAGCGCCCAGGTGGAGCAGAGAGGCAAAACTGTCCTGTTCAGGACATCATTTACAGGTCAGATACACTTGTAAATAGACTATTTAGGTCTGTCTTTGTTTACTTAGTTAAGCATTAAACTGCTTGCAAATATTATCAATACCAGTCAGTTTGCTGCAAAATTAACAAAATTACATAACTGTTGTAAAGAGTTGGAACTTAGCAGACAAATATTCACATTGTTTTATAACAAGTTTAGAGGGAGCTATGGCTAGCAACAATATGGCCCTTACCAAAATTAACCATGTTTACACTAAAAACCAAAAACCATGGTTACTATAGTTAAACTATGGTAACCACAAATTAACAAAGGGTTTGCTACACTTTATGGTATTTGTAGTAAAAATTTTGGTTAAACAAATTGTAATTAAAATGCCATAAAAAAACCCACAGATACTACCATACTTGGTAACACTTTACAATAAGGTTCATTAGTTAACATTAGTTAACCACATTAGTTAACATGAACTAATAATGAACTGCACTTATACAGCATGTATTAATCTGTGTTAATGTTAATTTCAACATTTACTAATACATTATTAAAATTTTGTTAACATTAGTTAATGCAGTGTGAACTAACATGAACAAACAATGAACAACTGTATTTCCGTTAACTAATGTTAATAAAGATTAGTAAATACAGTAACAAATGTATTGCTCATGGTTAGTTCATGTTAGTTAATACATTAACTAATGTTTAACTAATGAACCTTATTGTAAAGTGTTACCCTATACTTTTACCATAGGCCTATAAACCTTTAATTATTTTGCATGGCACCAGCCAATGGATTTAAACTTTTTTATGTGATAATGATAATGGATATATATATATATATATAGTCCATGGTTTATGGGGTTTTGTTTATGTCGTTATTTTAACATAGCATGCATACCTGAGGAGACGGATGATGAAGTAACTTAGAAGCTAGGCAGTCAAATACTTTGCATTTCTGCACATAATGCACTTTGGCTAGATGTTTTGATAAATTGCTTGTGTTTCCGCCTTTACAACCAAAAATGTTGTTGCACTTGTTGCAACGAGCATTGTCCGTGTTCACACAGGTGAAGTGTAACCATACTTTGGATCGTTTGACGCTCTCCGCCATTGTCACTCCATAAGCGCAAGCTCTCTCGTGTTGTGTGCCAGGAGTAGTGTTGCTTTCGTCAACGAAAATTATGACTAAATATCATCGTCAACAAACCTTTATCACGTGACGAATATGAGATGAGACTAAACGAAAATGCTGGTCATGTGACGATGAATATAATTTAAATGTTTAATGCAATATCGTTGACGAATAAAAACGAGACTAAATGTGGTTTACAAAATAAAAACTATGCTAAAATGTCTCTTCATTTTTGTTGACGAAAACGAGACGAAACGAAATGTTATAACGTTAGATTGATGTGCGCATGCCCAGTAGCCAGAGCTGTATCCCTTCTAGCCTAAACCGCAGGTGAAGTCAATTTCTCAAGCCCCACTCACGGCATTATCTAGAGAAGACGACTACAAACAGCTGGGGTTCGTCTTTGGGAGAAAAAGAAGAAACAACATTTCTTCGAAGCGTTCCCCTCAACTCTATCGTAAAAAGGTTCATTATTCAAAGCTTTTCAACACGTTGTACACTAATGACATCTTGTGGTCAAAGGTGAAAAAAGTTTCTTTTGCGTTCCAGATGCCCAAGCGATTTTTGGACAGTTGCATAAAATAGATCAATTTGTGCTACGAAAACCATAAGAAATATTTTACTTACACAAGGTATAAATGAATTAATCTGTAAATAAACTTATAAAAATATAAGCATGATTCGTGTTGGCATAGATGAAAGTAAATTAAAAATATTGTTAAGCTGACTAATATTATTATTAATTAGAAGTGCTCGTGAAGCGGGCATTACTACAAAATGAACATGCACAAAACTACACATGTACATATTTATTCGTTATGATTTATTCTTAAAAAGTGAATGACATTTGAAACCTGCGCAAGGGGTTCGTGTTATTTGATTTTGTTGTAAATTCAAATTAGAGCATCTTCCATGTCTGGAATGGATGTATTCTTGAGCCTATAAGGTAACAATAATATAATAAGATAACCTTGTTTGAAATGGGTTTGGCTAAATGAAAACTTTGGTTTCGTCTATACTACTAGGTACTTATACTATATTGACTGGGTTAAATAAAATTGCATTACTAAAAAGCGACTAAAATACAATTTTTATTGACTAAAACTAGACTAAATGTAATCAGTTTTCGTCGACTAAAACTAGACGAAAATAGTCATGGGTAATTCTGACTAAAATAAGACTAAAATGCTCAGACTTTTAGTTGACTAAAACTTGACTAGACTAAAAAGAGTATGAACGTGACTAAAACTAATAAAAACTAAAATGACAGCTTCACACAAAGACTAGACTAAAACTAAAATTAAAACCGGCCGCCAAAAACATTACGCGCGAGCTCTGTGTACTGAGGAACAGACTACATTTCGTGCGTGAGATAGCAAATAACGGCAGTGCAGGCGAATAACGAATATTATCGCAAATTACAAAAGGCCGGTCAGGTAAAATATGCTAGGTAATGTTTATTTAGCAATAATAAATAGGACTTTTTTTTAATTATTTCTCCAGTACCGACAGCAGAACCGTTAACGTCAGAGCTTATCGATACTTCGGCCTTTTATAATTTGGCACCGGGACCAATAAAGTACCGGGTTTCGGTACCCATCCCTATAGGCAAGTGAATGATAGTCAGGAGTTTAATGCTAATGTGCTAAAATAAATAACATACAGGGAGACAAACTTTTTGTTGTGCACTTACGTTGATATGGCAGGATTCTCCATCTCTCTCCGACACAATCCCCACGTTTCCCAGGTGCAAGATGGAGGCAATTATCTTAAAGATGCTCATTTGATGGATCTCTTTCACACCTGCACAACACATAATGTCACCATGATAAATATATTTATGCTTGACACTCAGTATGGCTTGTTGCAAAGTCATGTTTATTGTTGTAGTTCTCACCAAGCATTGTAAGAGCCTCTCTTGTCTTCACAAGATCCTCAGCGTCGTTTACTCCTTCAATAAAAATGTTCTCACCAAGAGACGTGTAGGTAAAGTCCTCTGCGCTGGCTAAATGGAGGGGTGAAAAAAAGTTCAATTTAACAGGATGCATTAAATTGATCAAAAGTGTCATTAAAGTTATTTATATAGTTAGAAAAGACTTCAATTTTAACTTTCTATTCATCAATAGATCCTGAAAAAAACATGAATGTTTCCACTAAAATATTAAGCAGCATAACTGTTTTTAACACTCATAAATTATGTTTTTTTTTTCAGCATATTAGAATAATTTTTGAAGGATCATGCGACACTGAAGACTGGAGTAATGAATCGTGAAAATAAAATATATATAAAATATATTAAAATTAGAAAACACCTACACTACCAGTCAAAAGTTTTTGAACAGTAAGATTTTTAAGGTTTTAAGTCTCTTTTGCTCACCAAGCCTGCATTTTTTGATTTAAAGTACAGCAAAAACAGTGTAATGTTGAAATATATTTACTATTTGATTTTTTAGCATCATTACTCCACTCACATGATCCTTCTGAAATCATTCTAATATTCTGATTTGCTGCTCAATAACATTTATTATTATTATTTTGTTGAAAACAGCTGAGTAGAATTTTTTTCAGGTTTCTTTGATGAATAGAAAGTTCAGAAGAACAGCATTTATCTGAAACATAAAACATTATAAATGCCTTTATCATCAATTTTGATCAATTTATAGGATCCTTACTGAATAAATAAATAAATAACTAAAAAGTATTAATTTCTATATATTTTTCCAGAAAAATGAATAAAATAAATTATACTGACTCTAAGCTTTTGAATGGTATAGTGTATAATATTACAAAAGTAATAAATTATTACCATTTTATGAATAATTATTTCAGATAAATGCTGATTTTTGGATCTTTCTATTAATCAAAAAATCCTGAAAAAAAATGTACTCAACTTAAAAAATAAATAAATAAATAAAATAACAATAATGTCTCTTGAACAGCAAATAAGCATATTTGATTGTGATTTGTAATTTTGAAAGGTCATGTGACACTGAAGACTGGAGTAATGATGCTGAAAATGTAGCTATGAAATCACAGGAATAAATTGCATTTTAAAATATATTCAAACAGAAAATAGCTCAAAGAAAATATTTCAAAATTTTACTGTTTTTGCTGTACTTTAGATCAAATAAATGCAGGCTTGGTGAGCAGAAGAGACTTCTTCAAAAACGTTAAAAACTGTAAAATATAATATTCTATAGTTAATTTTATGTCTCTCAGACATTTCTTTTATCATCTTGTGTCATGAGGACCACATTTTATGAGCGATTAGTGAGACATTTCTGCCTTCAAAGAGAATATACCGTAATATGACCCAGCTCTTGACAAAGGCAACACTTTCAGAAATACAAGCACAAGTAACCACAACCAGTCACTGAGTTCATTGGGCCACTTACTCAAGGTAAAATCTTTAAACTCTGGCAGAGAGGATGAAGCACAGAGCTGGTAGAAGATGTGATAGTTCCTCTCATCCTCAGCCTGCAAAATTAAATTGTTTTTCAGCACATGAAAAAAGCACAAGGGGATATGATAGAATCTTAAAGGTTTAGTTCACCCAAAAATGAAAATTCTGTCATTAATTACTCGGCCTCATGTCATTCCAAACCTGTAAGACCTTCGTTCATCTTCCGAATAATTAAGATATTTTTGATGAAATCCAAGAGCTTCCTGACCCCCTAAATAGACAGCAACGCAACTGACACGTTCAATGCCCAGAAAGGTAGTAAAGACATTGTTAAAATAGTCCATGTGGCATTAGTGGTTCAACCTTAATTTGGTAAATGTGGTCGTTGCATTGCTGTCTATGGAGGGTTAGATAGCTCTCAGATTTCATCAAAAATCTCTTAATTTGTGTTCTGAAGATGACGAAAGTCTTATGGTTTTGGAACGACAGGGTGAGTAATTAATGACAGAATTTTCACTCTTCCTACATGAGACGGACCTGAAATACTACTCTGGACTTCTCAAGGAGATACGTTCGCATGTTGGCACCAATGATGTGATATCTCTTATCGAAGCCGATCTGAATGTATTTCCCGAAGCGACTGCTGTTGTCATTGCGAGTGGTTTTTGCATTTCCAATGGCCTGCACAGAAGGAAAAAAAAAGTTATTTGTCATGGTTGAGTCACTCTTTGGGTTGGTTTAATCTGAAAAAGGACGTTATCAAATTACTATGATTGATGCACAATGAAACATAAGAAGGGTGGAGAGAGAATTTCACAAAAGAGGTTACAAAATGTTTGAGGAGGCGTAAACCTACAATCCTGTTTGTGGCATCATGTTGAATGAGTAATTACCGTGATTTTGGATTATTTGTTTCCCTGAGCTGGGATGTTGTGAGTCACCTGTAGTATTGGGATGGTCTATCTCTAGGTTTGCATCCTAAGAGGCCTTTCTATCACCAATGCTCATTTCTGCAGTAATGATATCTCTAAATTGACTGTGAGATTTGGCCACTCTCATTGGCACTCAGATTATCTTCCTGAAGGGCAGAAGTGCCTGCTTCACTCTTATCTGTTCAAACAGGCCTGCCGATTCTTGAGTTTAATATCGCAGCTCAAGTGTGGCAATGCTGCGATGAGACAGAGTGATGACTGAAGTGAGGGCACCTTTATAGCTGCTGCACACGATGGAAGTACTAAGTTTATTAGACTGAACACAAACCATTCTGGTAATGTGTCCGTGAAGCAAGTTAAAGGGTTAGTTCATCCAAAAATGAAAATTCTGTCATTAATTACTCACCCTCATGTGGTTTGTTCATCTTCAGAACACAAATTAAGATATTTTTGATGAAATCCGAGAGCTTTCTATCTCTTCACAGACAGCAACGCAACTACCACACTCTCAGATTTCATCAAAAGTATCTTAATTTGTGTTATGAAGATGAACGAAGGTCTTACTGGTTTGGAACGACATGAGGAAGAGTAATTAATGACAGAATTTTCATCAGGTGGTTCTGATTAACATCATTTAGTGACCTACTCATGTCATAACATACCTCCATAATAGGGCTGGAGGCCAGTACTTTCTCTTCGACATTGGTGTCATTCGCTGAACCTCCCACTGTGGCGAAGAAGCGCATGGCGTACTTTGCGGAAACTGTTTTACCGGCTCCAGACTCACCACTCACGATTATCGACTGGTTCTTTTCATCTCTGCAGAAGAAAGTTCAGGTTTACATGTGATGAAAACAGGGTGCCTATGAACATCTAAGATGATATGCATGATAAAGAACATCCATTGTAAATCCACTGATGAGATAAAGCACATTTAACTAACACATTGTTTACAGAATTGAGAGATCTATGCAACATATTCATTTTACATATGTACTGCATTTTGTATGATACAGTTGAGGTCCAAAGTTTACATCCCCCTTTCAGAATCTGCAAAATGTTAATTATTTTACCAAAATAAGAGGGATCATAGAAAATGCATGCTACTGTTTATTTAGTACTGACCTGAATAAGGTATTTCAACTAAAATATATTTATAGTCCACAAGAGAAAATAGTTGAATTTATAAAAAAGACCCTGTTCAAATGTTTACATCCCCTTGATTCATAAAAGTATGTTGTTACCTGAATGCTCCACAGCTTTTTAAGTGTTAAGTGATAGTTGTTCATGAGTCCCTTGTTTGTATTGAACAGTTAAACTGCCCGCTGTTCTTCAGAAAAATCCTTTAGGTCCCACAAATTCTTTAGTTTTCCATAATGTTTGTGTATTTAAATCCTTTCCAACAATGACTGTATGCTTTTAAGACTCCTCTTTTCAAACTGAGGACAACTGAGAGATTTGTATGCAACTTTTATAGAAGGTTTAAACTCTCACTGATGCTTCAGAAGGAAAAACCTTCATTTTGTTCAAAAGTTTACACCCCCTGGCTCTTAATGCATCGTTTTTCCTTCTGGAGGTTCATTTCTCTTGTGGACTATATGTAAACATTGTTTATGTGAAATTTCTTATTCAGGTCAGTAATGAACAAACAATAACATGCATTTTGTATGATTTCTCTTATTTTGGTAAAATAATTAACATTTTGCAGATTCTGAAAGGGGGGGATGTAAACTTTAGACCTCAACTGTATAATTTACTACAGTAAACAAGCCGGACCAAAATTCCCTGAAAATTTACTAATTAAATAATTCAGAAGAGTAATTAATGACAGAATTTTAATTTTTGGCTGAACTACCTTTGAACTAGAGGACAAATGCAGTTCAAATCCTCCACTCTAAACCACACCAGTTGCTGCTGGTGGGTCTATATGCACTAGACGCACACTTGTCCCAGGAGAGCTACCTCAGGAAAACCTAAACTCAGCCACTTTAACACGCTCTTAAATAATTGATGTGTCCATTCAGTGTAACTGACAAGTGTAAAACCTATCAAATGCATAGTCTGACCGCAAGCCTCGCCTTGTCTTTCCCTCCTTCGCCTGAGCTTAATTTAGGACTTCAGCATTACACAAGTCATTAGTAAGTCATGATGTCTCGGCGTGGGATGTTTAACTCCAGCTTAAACCTGATGTGCAAATGGCTTTGCCTTTTGTTTTCAAGCAACCAAAAAAACATATGTAAATACAAAGGTTCGAAGAATGATGCTGCGTGCACTGTGATTATCTGCCCACTCGATCCATTATAGAGTCAAGCTGAACTTTCAGATTACTCACAGCTTTCAAAGCAGATGATGTCATTTCCTGTTTACGGCCAGTGGAAATCACTGATGTGAAGCTTGAGGTCTTTATAACTAAACAACAAAGCTTAACAAATAAATAACTTCTAATTGAAATGCTTGTTCCAACAGTCCAGAATGGCTTTTACTAAAAAAGAGCTGTCTCAGATCGAAAGAGCAGCATTTATTTTAAACGGTAAGCTTTTGTCACTTTATAAATATCATTTTTATCAAGGTTTAAAATTTAAGATTTTCATGTCTTTCTTTCTTTAGTCGAAATGAAATTAAGGTTTTTGAGGAAAATATTCCAGGATTTTTCTCCAAATAGTAGACGTCAATAGTGGCCAACAGGTTGAAGGTCCAAACTGCAGTTTCAATGCAGCTTCAAAGGGCTCTACAGGATCCCAGCCGAGGAACAAGCGAAACGATCTGCCTTTTACTAAGAAAAATACAAATTTATATACTTTTTGATCACAAATGCTCATCTTGCACTAGCTTGACCTCATGCATAACATAATGTGCAAAAAAAGAAAGAAAAAAAAAAAGACAAACAACCTTTACAAAACAAGGTAAAACAACAAATGTCAAAAGTTGGAGGAGAAAATTGTTTTTCGCCCTAACCTACCTTTTTTAACCAAAGAACCAATTGTTTCACTAGATAAGACTCATCTGGGATCATCATCTCTTTGAAGCTGCACTGAAACTGCAATTTAGACCTTCAACCTGTTGGCCACCATTAAAGTCCACTATATGAAGAAAAATCCTAAAATGTTTTCCTCAAGAAACTTAATTTCTTTGTGTCTAAAGAAAGAAAGACATGAACATCTTGGATGACATATGGTGAGTAAATTGTCAAAAAAAATTATTTAATGCATCCTTGCTGACTAAAAGTATTAACTGTCTTCAAAAAATGAATAAATAAATAATTTAATTAACCATTTAGAAATCCACTGTATGTTTTTAGGTTTGCTGAGATGTTTTATAGGTGTGGTTTGAAGAGAAGAGGTGTGTTTTAAGCTATTAAAATGGCTGCAAACGTTTTATAGCACCATGAATGAATGGTATCTTGTAAGACTATGAAAACAATGAGCACAAACCTGCCCATCTGTTTATACGCTTCCTCTGCCACAGCAAATATATGAGGGTCCATGTCCCCCATGTTCTGGCCGCTGTACGCATTGATGACTTCCTCTCCATAGATCTGAAGCTGTTCGTATGGGTTGATGGCCACCAGAACGATCCCTAAGGAGAGAAATTTACACAGCACTGATTATACACATTATTGCATAAATTAAATTAAAAAAAAAATCTTGATGATACTGATCAAATAAATAAGCTCAAGTATCAAGAGACTCTAATCATCGAATGACGTCACAGCAAGCAAATTGACGTTAATGCATGATGTGTCATTCTCAATGAGTGAACACAAACCAGACACACGTCTGTGAAAGTTAAAAGGAACAAACATAAAAGAGGAATCATGAGGCAACAGGCATTGTTGTGACCTGACAGAGACAATAATAGGAATCATTCAGTCATTACAAAGCACAATAGATGGAGCCTACAATAAAACAAGACAAACAACAGATGGACGGTCTTTAGGTTTTAAATATCTCTGAGACTGTTTGACCATGGCCTAGGTGTATATCCACCTTTTTTTTCTTATGTAAGAGCAGGCGTAGCCATAGATAAATTTAATATGGCTGGCTTCCGGTCTCATCTGCATCCAGCTCTGCATTTTTAGCTGTACAAAGCATGTTGTTTTGCTGCTTGATATTGCAAACTGGTGTGTCTCATATTATTTTAATGTGTTATCTTAATTGTGACACAATTTTGTAGTGCAAACAGTTTTACCGTTTACTGCACTTCGTTATTCTTCTTGTTATTTCCCTACTACGGCTTATGAACCGGAAGTCTCACACATTACCAGAAAACAGATTACTTTCGCATTAAAAAATTGATGAAGGTGGATAAAACCGCAGATACAGTCTTTCAGATTTCCTCAGAGGTCACGTCATCCATCAACATGCATTATGTAATACATGTCTTATTCTTCTGAATAATTTTTCCGTAGAAATAAACACACCCACAAATGAAACGCAATCCTAAAATGCCACAACCTATTAACAAGGGCATGCTGTCATTGGGACAGAGTAACTAATATAAATCCTGAATGTAATGAGTGTTGACTAACTGAGACACTGCCTTTGTTCCTCTCTAGTAAAGCCTGTTGACCCTGGATACGCAATTACAACATTTACAGCTGGTGAGGAGTATTTGCAAGAAGCCCAGAGTAGCCCATTCAAGAAACCAAAATCTGTTTCACAAGATAGTAACTACAAGGAAGAGATAAATAACGTGAAACTTAGTAATACTATTGTAAGTAGATTCATTATTCATCATTAAATTTCCTGATAACTTAAAGCAGGAGTTCACCTCCAGAACAAAAATTTACATCCATTTGTCATCCAAGATGTTCATGTCTTTTTTTCTTCAGTCGTAAAGAAATTATGTTTTTTGAGGAAAACATTTTAGGATTTTTCTCCTTATAGTAGACTTCTATGGTGCCCCGAGTTTGAACTTCCAAAATGTGGTTTCAATGCAGCTTTAAAGGGCTCTAAATCCTGGCCGAGAAAGAAGGGTCTTATCTTGAGAAATGATCGGTTATTATCTTTTAACTTTTCCAGTTCAAGACTGTTACAGTATGTTGAAAAACGCCCATCTTATTTACTTCCTCAACTTCAAAAATCATTTCAAAATCATCACGGCAGAAGTGCAGACCCGGCAAAAAAGGTAAAGCAGCAATGTAGGATGATTTTGAAATTGAGGGAGAAAATGAGATGGGAGTTTTTGGACATACCCTAACTGTCTTGAACAGGAAAAAACAGAGTTCAGGCAGTGCAAGACAAGATGAAAGCGTTTAAGGTTATATAAAGTATATAAATTGTAATTAATTACAAATAATTAATTAAATTGTAAATAATTAATTAAGACCAGCTGGGATCGTTCACAACCACATTTGGGATCATTTGAAGCCGCATTTAAACTGCATTTTCAAGTTCAAACTCAGGGCATCATAGAAGTCCACTATATGGAGAAAAATCCTGAAAGGTTTTCCTCAAAAAAACAATTTCTTTACGACTGAAGAAAGAAAGACATGAACATCTTGGATGACCACGGGATGAGTACGTTATCTGCACTTTTTTGTTCTGGAAGTGAACTTGTCCTTTAAGATGTTTATGTATTTCTTTCTTCAGCTGAAAAGAAATTAAGGTTTTTGAGGAAAACATGCCAGAACTTTTCTCCATATAGTGGACTTAAAATGGGGATCAACAGGTTGAAGGTCCAAATTGCAGTTTCAGTGCAGCTTCAAAAAGCTCTACACGATCCCAGCCGAGGAATAAGGGTCTTATCTAGTAAAACGATTTGTCATTTTCTAAAAAACACACACACAAATGCTCATCTTGCACTAGCTCTGCGGTGCGTGTCTGCGACTTCACGCATTCCGTAATCACATTGGAAAAGTCACCACCAGTTAGTTCTTCGTCTGTGTAATTCGGTTCAGAAAGGTAGGCTAGGGCAAAAAAACTCAATCTCATTTTCTCCAATTTCGAAATCGCTCAACATTATTGTATTACCTTGTTTTGTAAAAAGTGGACTTTCTTTGCACATTCGCTTAGTAAACACTGGGTCAGTACTTCTGCATACGTCACATGTGACCTTTTCAATGTGACCATGCAGGGTTCGAATTACGGGGGAGCTAAGGGGAGCTCGGCTCCCCTGAAAAGGACCTGGGCTCCCCTGAAAGCCTACTTTGAGACATTTAGGGGGAGCTCTAAAACACTTTCCATTTTTTGTGTCGCATATAGATTTTGATTTTCTGTACATTAAGGTTCCTGAAATAAATGATGATATTAAAAATGTGTCAATGTTGTGTGTTTATTCGCTCATTACATTACTATTTCCGAACACTATTTTCCGCTGTCTCCTGCTGTGACCATCCATGCGTGGCGGCGCTGCACTGAAATTACTACGTTTACGTCACCACTTGAACTTCTCACTGAGTTGGTATTTGAATGTTAGCTTAACTTCAACACTTGGAACACTTTGTGGATACTAATAAGAATGTCAAAAAGAAAGCAGCCAAACCTCAGTCAATTTGGATTTACAAAACAAACGAAGAGGAGTGATGACAGCGCACCAGCTACAACGACTAGCTTGCCGCCGCCGCATCTGTCAAACAAGGTGCTTGCGTTTTGAAGTAAACGGTTTACACTAAGGCTACGTTTACATTAATCCGGATACATTTGAAAACTGAGTTTTCATTTTAAAACGCTCTCCGTCCACACTCGAGTTTCCAAGCGTTTTAAAAAAGTTTCTCATCCACACTGAAACGTAGGAAAACATTAAATTCGCCTTACTGCGCATTCGTAAAGCCTCCAAAATTATACAGACGTAATAAGTTTTCACGCAATTCTTCTGGCGGGATAATTTACAGAAATATCTCATCCACCACTGACGCGTCTATATCGCGCTCATTCATATTTTATCTGAAAAGCAGTTGTTGTTATGTTTTGCAGGACAGCAACTGTGAGTAAATTTTCTGTCATCATTTTAGGACTGTAATTTGAAGAGTGTACAAGGTAAATCTTTTTAGCAGCAGTGTGACAGTGAATAGCACAGGCACAATTACTGGTGTAAACATAGATATCTATCCATAGGTTCCATGTGACGTCACTGTAGTTTATCGCCGCCATTTTTGTGTCCGCGCTACCTGTTTCAGTCTATGGTCACAGCAGCCGCAACTACCAGAGGAAGATCAACAAAACTCCCAGACTGTTCACAACAAGTATACAATATGCCCGGGATATGTTGTTCAGTTAGCTGTAAAAACAGTCATCAGAAAAAAAAAAACTAACAACAGTTTTATTAGATCTCAGCAGTGCTCGAAGTGGGTCGGTATGCATATAGCGTACCGGTGTCATTCACGCAGGTGCTTTCCAAAGCAGGGTTTTTTTTTCGGCACAATAAGAGTACTGGAATAATAATTAAATATTGACTAAGATTGTGAATCAGTACATTATAACGAAAATAATGCCTTAAAATGAAAAGAAACATTTTTTTGCGATTACATCATTTTGAACCGATCAACTCATAAGTCCAAAGATTTAGTAAACAAGAAAGCATTCAAAGAGCAAGTTCAAAACAGTGCTAATGCAGAGAATAGTGACTTACAGTACATCCAGATGCCGTAAATTATTTGTTTTCATTTGGCTTAAGAGCAAGAGTGTTTTATAGTTGAAGGTGTTTTAGATTATGCGGTGTTTAGTGAATTATGAAAATTAAATAATAAACGCTAAACTATTGTACTACATAGCGTTCGTCATTGCAACGCCTGCAGTAAAGTATATACATGTAAAAGGGTTCTCAAAAATAATCATATTTGTTTTGCTAAAACTATTTATGTACAATTACTCTAAAAATGATTTGTCATACAAAAATGGCACACAAGTTACACACAAACCATCGTCCCAAGTAAATGGTACCATTGTGAATTGTGACTGGCTGCACAAGTGGTGTAATAAACTAAATTAAACTAAAATGTTATTGCAGCCATATAGCTTGAATGAATAAAAATGCATATTTTAAATAAAGAAATCTCATGCTTTTGGTGCTTGAATTTGTGCTTCAATAATGAGATCCAGTTTTAGGAATACACAAGACATGAAAGACGTCTTCCCTCAGGTATATTTTATGTTTTCTTGGCTTGCTGGATGTTGCGCTTATGCTCAATAATCTCATTTTTTTGCATTCGCCAAAACTAATTTGCCGACATCTAAGCGCGGACTGTGGGAATTAGTGCCGTCAGCGCGAGTCCCGTTCGCTGTGAAGTAAGTTAGTGACCAGCCGGCAGAGGATTCTTCAAGGTCTTAAAGCCTTCATCGAGCGACTACGTTCACAACAATTTACACTTTTTGTCCTAAACATACAATCAAGTCAAATACACAGTGTGGGAAGTAGTAGTAAAAAGTAATTTCTTATTTCAATTTATTATTAAATCTCATTGAGATGCGCTGTGTCTGTTGTCATATCGGACACAAACATGGCGGCGAGCATAGCGGAAGTGACGTCTTTGGTACCCATGAATTGGTACAATATGCGTCACATGACTATAAATATGCGTCATCGTTTTCAAAAGCCTCCGTTTTCACAGTCCACACTACAACGTGAAAACGGCGTTTTCAAATTTATCCACTTTGGCCGGAGTTTTTAGAAATAATCGTTTTCTGTGATAAAAACGGGGTTTTCGTGTAAATGAGAGGCCAAACCGCAGGGAAATATCTGCGTCTTTCCTTCGTGTAAACGGGGCCTAAGTAAACAATAGGTTTACTGTAAACCTATTGTTTTAAATGCCCGAACATGCACCAAAAGCGTTAAAGTCAGTCAGGGAGGATCGGAAAATAGGGCTCCCCCGAAAGCCACTTTGTAATTCGAACCCTGTGACCATGTAATGCGTGAAGTCGAGCACTTGTGGTTAAAAAGTACATAAATTGTCATTTAAAAAAAAAAAAAGACTCATTCTTCAACTGGGGTCATGTAAATCTCTTTGAAGCTGCATTAAAACAGCTATTTGGACCTTCAACCTGCTAATCCCCATCTAAGTCCACTATACGGAGTAAAATCCTGGAATGTTTTTCTCAAAATCTTAATTTCTTTTCGACTAAGTAAAAAAAGACATGAATATCTTGAATAACATACTGTAAGGGTGAGTAAATGATCAGGAAATTTTTATAAAAAATACATACAAAATGACCAATATATTTGCCAGCATTTCAGAAACACTCTCTTTAAAACACACACACACACACACACACATACAGACTTACCGCAGTAAGTGTAAATGTGGTTGGACTCAAGGAAGCGGACCTTGAGGTTGTGGAGCACAGCAGGCTCGTGGAGGTAGCTGAGAGCCGTGAGGTCATTTTCTCCCACCAGAATATCAGGATTCCGAAGAAATGGAAGTGGATTGTCTTTGGGACCAATTGAATATTCTAACGTCTAGGGAAAAAAAAAAAAAAAAAAAAAAAAGAGTTATGCCATTACGCAGAAACAGATTAGAAATTGATTGCATTCAAACCACAATTGTCAAGTAACTCCAAGGGCTTCAACAGTCGAAAAGTGTCTTTTGGCAGACTGAGAGTGTTGGTAATGCATTACAGGCACAAGTTTCAATAAGTCATGCTGATTTTAATTTCATCTACTGGTTTATTCAGGTTTCCCCAACATTGTTTTTGATAATACACTCGAGAACATGGCGTACAACCTACCCTCTCAGGACCTGCGCTTCTTAGACACCAAAATATGATTAATGATTCATAAGACACACTTTCCTCAGTACGGTGAAATCCAAACTAATGCAGGAAGCAACAGGATTTGGTTTTGTTTACAACTGCTGTGTCATGACTTAGATTCTAAGCTCAGTTTTGTTCAGTTTTGCTTAATTCACTTAAAAGTTTACGACAGTTGTTTTGTAGTCTGAAGAGGGGAAATATTTTTTTTTTTTTGCCAATTTTGTCAACTTTGGGCACATTTTTCTATTTGTATATCAAGGTCAAATAAAAATTTCTTGCAAACCTGTAGCCATGTTTTAAACGCGTTTTCTATTGTTGTTTTGTTTTACTCTTGTTCTCCCAGACTTTTGATTAGAATCTATGAAAATTCATCTAAAAATATATTTTTATAAAAAGACTGCAATAAAAATACAGCATTTTAACACAGTTGTGACCCCGGACCACAAAACATGGGTATAAGTAGCATGGGTATATTTTTAGCAATAGTCAAAGATACATTTTTATTTTATGCCAAAAATCATCAGGATATTAAGTAAAGATCATGTTCCATGAAGATATTTCATACATTTCCTACAGTATATATATCAAAACTTCTTTTTGATTAGTAATATGCATTGCTAAGAACTTCATTTGGACAACTTTAAAGGCGATTTTCTCAATATTTAGATTTTTTTTGCACCCTCAGATTCCTGATTTCAAATAGTGTCATATCCTAACAAACATACATCAATTAAAAGCTTATTCATTCATTTTTCAGATGTATTAATAAAAAAAAAATTGACCCTTATGACTGGTTTTATGGTCCAGCGTCATATTTATTCTTTGAATAATTTTCCACAACGACAAACAAGATGGTTCCTAATATTTTATTTATTGGTGAATGATAAAGGGGAGGATTTGCTTACCGATTCATCTTCTAATTTGAGATGAAGCACTTTGTCTCCCTCCTTATAATCCTTGATGATTTCAGCCGACTTCCAGACATCCTCTGGGTCAGGGATCCAAACCCGGGTGTACTGAAACACAGAAGAAAACCAATTTTAAAACCATAAGTCTCAATCAACACATATCAAAACAACACAACTGTGTCTATCAATGTAATATGAACATACAATCATGATTTTTCTTATGCCAGAAAACACAACCCAAGTGGTCATCCATCTTCCCAGCAAGGAACAGACTAAACTGAATAAAGCTAAACACAGAAGAGCCTCAATGCTTTTATCAGCAGATTCTGTTTATAATTGGAGTATCAGCAGTACAGGCAGAAGAGAAAAGAGATAAACTGAACCGCAGTAGGGTGAATGCAAACTATATTTGTGGAATTTGCCATATCCTTCAAATAAAATGCTGCTCCAAGTTATTTAGAGAAGAAAATTACTCAAATCAGACAATCTGATATGTTTGAACCAACTACTCGATGTATCACTCACCTAAAACTTCCACAGATCAGGTTTTCAGGCCATTTTAGGTCTTGTTTACTTACTTTTTAAATTAGTCATTAGTCAGTAATGGCATTATATTGTTCATTCAGACTGATTTGTGAATATAGAATGCACACAAACACAAGAGGAGGGAACCAATCAGAGCTGATCATAACCAGTCATATCTAATCATATCACAATGGAGGCATTGCCTCCTCTCATGTGACTTTCCATCATTCATTCTCAATTACCCCCCACCAAACTCACCACACGCTTTAGGGGGTCTGTTAAAACTAAATAAGGTCAGGGAAGGCGAGAGATGCAGACTCCCGCTGTAACTTTACCTGCTGGTGTCACTGTTAAAGAATGTTTCTTTAGAAAAACAAGTGATTTATACACTTTTTAATGTTTTCTTTCTGTACTATGATTTTTTTCTTATCCAATATTTTGAGGAGGCACTGCCTCCTCTTAGGAAACGCTCCTGGAGTTAATATATTGGTAGCTGCTGGACAAGTTTGCCACTGTGACGCAGAGAGACATCTGCAGTACCCAGCTAAAGAACTAATGGAGATGGATTCTCTTCCTGTCAGCCTAGAGCTTTAGCCAAGATATTAGAGAAAGTAAGACAGTCATGAATCAAAGAAAAATAGTGCACCACTAAATGATAAACATTTTTGTCTTCTGCTCCTAGTGATGCTCAGTGTCTCAGCGTTTGTGTGTTGGTGATAAATTGAAAGTGAGCTAAAGGCTTAAACTTAGAGTATGTAATGAGAGAGCTGTTATCTCTCCTGAAGGCAGTTAGAAGTCAGTTTCCGCTGTGTAAAGAACGCTGCACTCGACCTTCAAAAAAATCCACAAAAGAAACTAAGCTGCTTAAAAAGCTGTGAGTTTATTAGAAGCACATTCAGTCGCTAAATCCACCACAACTCTGTATGATCAGCTTTAATAGATTCTTAACTAATAATTCATGCCCTCAAATTAAGCAGCAACCAGTCAAACACTGTTATCAAACACTGTTACTTATGGAAAATATAAGGAATATTTGACCCAAAAATGAAAATTCTATGTTCCCTGTGTCATTCCATAGAACGGAAGTCAACAGTTAAAATTAGCGTTCTTGTGTCCACAGAAGAAAGAAATACAGGTTTAAAACAACATAGGGTGAGTAAATGATGACAAAATGTTCAGTTGTCACTTCACCTATAACACTGGATCAATTTTAATATGCTAGTTGACACCAACAAGCCTAAAATTACTTCCTTGTTATGACATAAATTATGCCTCTTATTGAAATATGTGACCCTGGACCACAAAACCAGTCTTAAGTCGCTGGGGTATGTTTGTAGCAATAACCAAAAATACATTGCATGGGTCAAAATTATTGATTTTTCTTTTATGCCAAAAAATCATTAGGAAATTAAGTAAAGATCATGTTCCATGAAGATTTTTTGTAAAATTCCTACTGTAAATGTATCAAAATGTAATTTTTGATTAGTAATATGCATTGTTAAGAACTTAATTTGGACAACTTTAAAGGTGATTTTCTCAGGATTTTGATTTTTTTGCACCCTCAGATTCCAGATTTTCAAATAGATGTATCTCGGCCAAATATTGTCCTATCCTAACATACCATACATCAATAGAAAGCTTATTTACTGAGCTTTCATATTATATATACATCTCAGTTTTGTAAAATTTAACCTTACTGGTTTTGTGGTCCAGGGTCACATATATTTCCACACCGTTTTATACATATTTTTGACCATGGGGGGGGGGGGGGTAGTGTCAATTTTTTTGACAACCTGAAATGGTTGCACTCTGTGAGCTACTGGTGCTACCTGTTGCCATTTTTACCTCAACACAACTCTGAAAATGAAATACTGACATGATGCTACATAACAAATAAATAAAACTTCCTAAAGACCTGCGTCTGTGTTCTCTCCACTTCAGTCCTGATGGCTTCGAGGCTTTTTGTAGACCACAGAGAAATTCTGGATCCCATCCTGGCAGGATGTAAACATGCAGACGCTTGCCACTAAAAGAGTTTCACAGCATGGATTTCACTCAATATTCTGGGATATTTGGAATCCTTGTGTGGAAAAGTTGATGGTATGGCATTTGGTTTAAGCTTTTGCTCTTTCAGTAGCTGTGGTCATTGTATCAGTATTTTATTTTCCTGGTTGTAGCAACAGTAGCTCACAGAGTACAACTATTTGACATTGAAATAATGGCACCCCCCATAGTTCAAAACATGTGTAAAACAATGTGGATTTTTTCAATAATGTAATCATGGGTTTTCTACTACATATTTCAGTAAGAGACAAAATTTATGTTATATTAACCCATACAAATTTTAATACCCGGGGTTCCCTTTAAAGCTGCAAATGCAAGTGAATTTAGCCATTACTCATATATATATATATATATATATATATATATATATATATGGATGTTAATTCTAAGATTTGATAAAGATCACATTTAACAGTGTTATTAAATTATTAGTGTCCTTTAAAGATTAAAGGATTTTAAAGAGAGTGTTAGATTATCTAAATTTTAAAGAGCAAGCATGCATAATAAAGGCAAATTAAAAAGAACTTTGTAATATAAATAATATATGGTACAAATATAGACAGATCTTTTTAAAAACATACCAAAAATTCAAAATAAATAGTTTTTGACATTGCTATTTGCTGGCACAGTGGTGTGATTATTACTCATTAACAGTTAAAGGCATAGTACACCCAAAAATAAAAATTAGCCCATTATTTACTCACCCTCAAGCCATCCTAGGCGTATATGACCCTCCTCCTTTCATACAAATCCAATTGGAATTATATAAAAAAAATATCCTGGCTCTTTCAAGCGTCATCATGGCAATAGGTGGATGTTTCCCTTCAACAGGTCAAAACAAGTCCAATAAAGTGCATCCATCCATAATAAAAAGTGCCTCACGCGGCTCTGGGGTAGGCATGGGCCAGTATAAGATTCTGACGGTATGATAACCTTGGATAAAAATATCACGGTTTCACGGTATCACGGTATTGTAATTACTGCTCTACAATGTTATATTTAAATGTCTGGGTAAAAAAGTTTTTTTTTTTTTTTTTACTCAACACAGTATAATTTATTTTAGGAAACATTTAGAACATTTTGTAACATGGAACATCAGGCAAAATAATTAAAATAAATAATTATATCTTCTTAATTAAATTAAATTTCAGTCACTTGTGTGAGCCTAAGCCTGCAGCTCAACAATAATCAACAAAATAAAATGTTCAAAAACAAATCCTTTTAAATGGAAAAAATGCAATCACTGATCAAAGCAAAAATATGACCATTAGTGACAGTTCCAAAAATAAACAAATACTCAAAGACACGTGAGAGCCAGCAAGGTTTTTTTTTTTTTTTTTTTTTTAAAGCCGTGAATTTGAAAAGATGTTAAAGGTGCACTGTGTAATATTTAAGATGATCTCTAGACAGAGGTGCAATAAATATGTTTTCAGGGGTGCATAAAGACCTTAATGAAGAATTATGTCTTTATTTACTTAGAATTATCAGCTTGGGAAAAAAAACACAGACACAATGATGAACAAGTAATAGTAATATTCACAATAACATAGTTTTGTTAAATGATTAAGTAAATATAATTCCTTAAATTACATTTTACAAGAAATCTCACTATTCGTTGCTGTCAAAAACGGCGAGATTCTAATCCTGTATGGGCTTCCGTAGTTCTGTAAAGGGAGGGGTGAGAGGTGGACTGTTGCAATTCACAATCTCGCCACTAGATGCCGCAAAACCTACACACTGCACCTTTAGCGTGACTGAAGGCTTAAAAGCAAAGACGTGATTTCACTTTAACTTGTTGTACTAATGTTCAATCACAGAAACGTAACGTTAGTACATATAGTCTGCTATTCCCCACACTGTTTTGTGGGGGTTCACCTCCTTTGGCCATCCTGAACTTATATTACCGCTGAGTCTCACTGACTGTGGCGTACGTGCACAATCACAGACACGCGCCTGCAGCACCAACCGCTGGAGGAGGGGCTGCATTGTTTTCGCTGCAGGTACGCACACACACACAACCTAGTAGAGTCCTGCGCTTCACTTTGACGACACAAAAAATGCACATATCGTAGGAACGGTATAACTTTTTTTGTTTGCGGTTTTGAAACCGTGACTTTTTCAAACCGCGGTAAACCTTGAAACCGGTTATCATCCCATGCCTACTCTGGGGTGTGAATAAAGCCCTTTTGTTTTTGTGAGAAAAATATATCCATATTTAAAACGTAATAATCACTTTAATCTAGCTTGCGCTCACTGTTGTACACAAAAGCCATTCTGGGAGGACGACGTAGGACGTATGTGTTGCGCGTGCATCTGTGAGTCTCGCGAAAACCAACGTTTGTTTACAGGAGCAAAGGAAGCAAAGTTTTCTTACTTCAGCAAAGGAAAAGTAGTCTCCTCTTGGCTTATATCAAAATCCTCAGACATTCTTCTTTACAAATCCTCATTTTGTACTTCTAATTCACGACTGTTGTTTTGTTTTGATCTCTCCAATTGTGCCTTCGCGTTCGTCATTTCTGAGCGGCGCATTCGCAACACATATGTCCTACGCCATCTGCCCAAAGCTTCTTCCATGTACAACAGTGAGCGCAAGCTAGGTTAAAGTGGTTAATATGTTTTAAATGTGAACATTTTCCTACAGAAACACATCGATCCACCACAGGAGGCTTTTTTTCACCCCCCAGAGCCATGTGAGGCACTTTTTATTATGGATGTATGCGCTTTATTGGACTTTTGACCTGTTGAAAAGAAACACCCGCCTATTGCTATGATAAAGCTTGAAAGAGCCAGGACATTTTTTAATATAACTCCGATTGGATTTGTCTGAAAGAAGGAAGTCATATACATCTAGGACTGCTTGAGGATGAGTAAATAATGATCTATTTTTATTTTTAGGTGAACTAACCCTTTAAAATATGTAACATTTTTTAACTTCTCATTAAAAAAAAAAGGGAAATATAAAATAGTTTAGTTTAATGTCACACAAAGAGAATTACTGTGCTGTACTGTACTGTGCTCAATTGAGTACAGCACTGTGAAAAAGACACCTCAGTCCTTCCTGTTACGCCTGTAAACTCAGAGACTGAACTTTGTACAGTCTTCTCCATAGAAATCACTCCATATCAGAGCCTTCCCAGCTGACAACAGCGTTTTCAATCCTAGTTAGAGGCGGAGTGAGAGATACAGCAAGACGATTTGGAGATATGAATGAATCAGGTGTTGAATTTGAGCATGTTGTCTCTGAGATTACCCACGTGACAGCTTCACATGGAGTTAGTTGTAGAAAGCACGTGCAAGCATGAACGTCAACGCTGCAGGGAAAGGCAGTGATTTTTGTTATTTTTTGAACATAACGTACTTGTGACCACACCAAATTTAAACAAAAATATGACAGCTAGCACAGCCTAAATTTCTACAGGTTACACCTGCAGCCTGCTTGAATGCCAATTTATTTGTCAAAGCATAAGTAGTGAAAGATATCAATGGGATCATATCACACAAACTGATGAAAAAAATAATAAAAGACAGGAAAAACTGCATGGTGAATACCCAGCTCAGAGTTTGGGCTCAGCTGATCTGGCCTGACACAATGGGGACATACTTTAACCGAGCTGAGTGAAATGTCAGGACGTACTGAACGCAGACAGTCTGCCTTTTAGGAGTCTGTGCTGCACTTCAGGCAGAAATAAAAAGAAAAACCGTGAGCGAACAGTGAGCTTCACCAAGACACAGCGGAAACAGAGATATTTCAATCTAACAGCAGGGGTCCTGTCTGGCTTTGCAGTCTATTACATCACACCGTCTTATAATGGGGTAGCGTTAAGGCTGTTCAAAGCTATAGCACAAAATAGGGCTCGTGGGACACAAGTAGCTTGATGATAATGAGAGCTGATAGTACAGACTCATCTTAAACTTTTTAATGGCGCACTGCATAATTTTCATGAAGTGGAAAACAAGTAAGCTGTCCCCTTAAGCAGCCAATGTTAGCAAGCAGCAAGTCACAATTTGCTATCTGCTATTGCCAGACAGTGGCAGATGGCGATTATAATTTATAGAGCAATTTATAAGACCAAAAATACAGTTGAGGTCAAAAGTTTACATACACCTTGCAGAATCTGTTAATTATTTTAACAAAATAAGAGGGATCATACAAAATGCATGTTATTTTTTATTTAGTACTGACATAAATAAGAGATTTCACATAAAAGACACTTACATATAGTCCGCAAAAGAAAATAACAGCTGACCCCATACAAAAGTTTACATACACTTGATTCTTAACACTGTGTTGTTACCTGAATGATCCACAGCTGTGTTTTTTGTTTAGTGATAATTGTTCATGAGCCCTTGTTTGTCCGGAACAGTTAAACTGCCGCTGTTCTTCAGAAAAATCCTTTAGGTAATGCTGGTTTTCAGCATTTTTTGTGTATTTGAACCCTTTCCAACAATGACTATGATTTTGAGATCCATCTTTTCACACTGAGGACAACTGAGAGACTCATATGCAACTATTACAGATGGTTCAAACACTCACTGAAAACTTTTTGAATTTGAATTTAAAGAGCAGGGTAAATTTAACTTATTTTGTCTTCTAGGAAACTTCTGTAGCTTCTAAAGGGCAGTACTAAATAAAAAAAAAAGAATATGATATTTAGGCAAAATAGGAAAATGTACACATCTTCATTCTGTTCATAAGTTTACACCCCTGCCTCTTAATGCATCATTTTCCGTCTGAAGCATCAGTGAGCACCAACAATATACAGAATAAATTTAAAATATATTAAAATTAAATACACAAAAAATGAATATATTTTTGTATTAAATAAATACAGCCTTTGTGGGAATTAGAGAAGTTTATAAAAAAAAATATCTAACCAACCCCAACCCCCTGGTAGTGTCAAGAATTCAAGAAAAAAATAATTTGTCAGTACATAGCAAAGGCCAATAGGTCCTGCATTTTAAAGTCAGGAGAAGGTTTGTTTTATCCACACTGCCTCATAATGCTGATTTCATGTGTGCCCTCTCACACAGATGAGTGTGCACAATATTTGCATAAATACTCTGAAATATGGTTTTTAATCTTATCAAAAATGCCACTTTAGTGCTAAAGTCTGTCTAGTGGCCTTTGTAAAAATAAAAGAGCTCTACAAACCTGAACAGGATCTAAATAATAAAAGATGTCCTGTCATTGCTCTGTGTAATTGGACTTAATCTGTGGGCTGGAAATTGGGGCATGCCTGTATTTTAGATGTGAAAAAGTTCCCACAAGTAAGTATTCGTCATGAGATACAGGTAGTTTAGTACAATTAGTCTGCTGTTGCTTTAATAGCTGCATGCAAGACGCAAAATGTGTAGTAATAAGTACATATCACTGCAGTTTCCAACAGAAATGAACACTTGAGACGGTCAAACAGCGAGCACTTGTAATTGTTTTCGTACACAGTTATGATTACAGCTCCATATGTTTCGCTTTCTGGACATAACCAGCTTGCTCTGTAGTTCAGCCGGCATGGAATTGAATTTAGGATGCATAATCCTTGGGTATAAATCCTTTGAAAAACATGACTCACGATGAAAGAGCTGAAAGATGAGAGATCGAAAAATAAGTCAAAACGTTTTTACATCACATTTGCTTTTGTTCATACTTTTGGGTAGGTTTAGGTGTAGTGCAGATGGTATTTTATTTTAAAACGTCACGAGCATTAGACTTATAGCTCCACTCAACAGAACTGCGGCGACATGTACAAAACCATATGTACATAAAATCACTCACTGCTCTTGACTGAAGAACTTTGGACTTTGACCTTTTTTTTTTGACCTTTATTAATTTTCTTGAATGCTACAGCTAAATGCGCCTACTGTACCTGAAAAAAATAAAGAACTGTTTGTTTTGTTTATTTTATATTGTTATTAAGATCAATGATTTTTTTCTTCGCCTACTTTAGCCTAAATGTCTGCCATTGTTTTTTTTATTTTATATTTTGTTACCTCGTAAGGAATTGTTTTAAAAATAGGGAAATAGTGTGGCTGTACCACTCAGACAACTTGCAAAATAGTAAAACCAATATGACAAAGAATTGTGATAAAATACTGAATCATTATGTTCCTGAAAAAAATGATGATATGGATCAGGGTAAATGTTACTTATTTTGCCTTCTGGAAGACATTTAAGTATATTCTGTAGCTTCTGAAAGGCAGTACTAAATGAAATATGATATTGTATGTACACATCTTCATTCTGTTCAAAAGTTTTCACCCCTGCTCTTAATATAAACAATATTTCTGAAGCATCAGTGAGCGTTTGAACCTTCTGTAATAGTTGCATAAGAGTCCCTCAGCTGTCCTCAGTGTGAAAAGATGGATCTCAAAATCATACAGTCATTGTTGAAAAGGGTTCAGATACTGTACATAAAAGTGTTGAAAAACAATATAATTTGTGGGACCTGCAAGAATTTTTCTGAAGAACAATGGGCAGTGTAACTGTTCAGGGCAAACAAGGGACTCATGAACTATTACTAAACAAAAAAACTGGATCATTCAGTTAACAACACAGTATTAAGAATCAAGAGTGTGTAAACTTTTGAACGGGGTCATTTTTATTCAACTATTATTTAATTCAACTATTTTTTCTCTTGTGGATGTAAATGTCTTTTATGTGAAATATCTTTTTTTAGGTCAGCACTGAATAAACAACATGCATTTTGTAAAATGATGAACATTTAGCAGATTCTGCAAGGTGTATGTAAACTTTTGACAACTTTTTCGCCTACCCCTACCTGGAAACTACATTTGACTAAACCAATATGCTTGACACAAAGAATAATGACTTCAAACTGATGGATTTTACCGGAGCATTCTATAATCGCAGATAAAGATCAAAACTGACCTGTTTTAACTGTCATATGAAAAAAGTTCACTAAAAAAAGCCTGAAAACCTGCCCATTCGAGAATATTCAAAACACACACCATAGACATTTCAGGAACTGAAAGCACAAGGAATCTGGGAGAGGTGTGATAAGCAAATGTACCTTCCACCATGAAGGCTTGCATCACCTCTGACAATTACTGGAGCTACAGACTGAAGTAAACTCTTTTGGGAAACTCTCCTGATTTAACACTATTTGCATATTTAAAGGGACAGTTCATCTTAAAAGTGAACATTTTCCCTCATAGTTCAAACTTTTAACATTTTATAACATTTTTGATATTTTGTTAATGTTTCAAAGAAATTTCATTTCATTTATTCAACACAACTAACTTGAATAGCGATAGGTTTCCATGCTTAAAAACAAAAAACTTGTGTGCCATTTACCAAATTGTAAAAGTCATTCAATAGATATATGTGAAAAATAACCAGAAATTTATGTTTTTGACTAAAAATCTTGTCTCGACAGCTGTTGTCAACATTCACTTTCATTCTATGGAAAAGAGCAGCTTGGACATTCTTCAGTATAACTTGATTTGTGTTCCACAAAACGCAGACAAAAAGTCATACAGGCTTGGAACGAAATGAGGACTGAATAAACGGTTCATTTCAGGGTGAACTATTCTACATACATTAGAGGAACTCCACAGATGGGCGTGTGTACAGAAAGCGAAATGAATGAACTGAAATTTGATGCTCTGACCTCATTAGTTTCTGAGTTACCCTAATATAGAGGTGTTTCAGTAGAGTAGGCCATATGCAAATGGTGCTGCGCAAGACCATCCGCTTATTTGGCTTGTAAATCATTCTCTGATGACAAAACATGGGAGTCTATCATGACAGCCTCAGTGGAAGATTGTGACGGGAGACCTGGGTGTTTTTCTACATTGTCAAGGAAGTAACAACAGTTACAGAGTTGTCCTTACTGTACAGTGAATCTTGTAAACAAAGTATTATTTGTATCAGCTCACTAGCCTATTCTACCCAAGGGAACCGCATTACAGAAGTGTTTTATTTGGGTTAATTAACATATTCAAATTTACAGTAATGACATGTGACACAAACATATTTGTTTAAATAGATGTGAGGGTTTAAAGAAATCCACTTTATGGAGACGCTGGAAAAAGCAAATGGTATGTGGTACAATCACATGACCTAATTCTATATTTATGAACATTATGAATGAACAAATGCCTCATTACCAATACAATGACAACATAAAGAACCACACTATAGGTTCAGGAGGGGTGAAGCCCAACAAAACAATCAAGTCTATTTAGTTCTACATCTATTTTTGGTTGGGGAGAAACACTGGCCCCCTTTCATACACAAATAATAAATTGACACTAATTAATATCACTTTGTGCTCCAGTGCTGAGCATGTTCTATTTTAAAAAGCACACAGACACAAAAGACAAACCCCATCAAAACACACCCATCGTGTGCAATCAATACTGACTATAATATTTCTGTCACTTGTTGTGGAAGAATTTAGTTCAAGGGAAAGAATACATGATTTAGGGTTGTGCCGATAGATGATAGCATCATGTATCGATGATAGTCAGAGCTATCGCCTGTGGCTGATACCTTTGATTATTAGGGGTTCAAGCCTATCATTGTTCAAACCCTAATGTAATAGAATGGCCAAGAATCAGCAATCTTCATGTAAAACTGATCGTGCAGACTAAACCGTAAGTCATAGAGACTTGAAACTTGGAGGGATAGTAGTACTCACACCGCCTACAACGTCACCAAGGCTCGCCCCAATCGGCCTGACGGGGGCACCACGGCAATCAAAAGTGCGAAATCGCTCATAACTCCTAAACCATCAGTTGCAGGCTCAAGTGTCTTATGTCTTTGGCGCACGCTGAACAAAACGCATGCATTGAAAAACCTACTTTTGAAAATTAGTCCTAGGTTTAAGCCCAATCAGATCCAAACCAGTGTAGAAAGATTCTCTGGAGAATGAATATCAATAATTATCAAAAATAAATACATTTGACTCACTCTCACAAAGGGACGCTAAAACGTTCAAAAAGGACAGGGGCGCTTTTAGTAAAATGCCTATAATTCATGAACAGAATGGGATTTTTACACCAAACTTGGAACACTTATGTAAGAGCTCAATCTGAGATCACAGGACAAAAGTTGCAGAGCTTGGCCCCTTGGTGGCAGTATAAAAGGGAAAAACTATAAAAATGGCTATATCTATGCACCATTTGTCCTATTAACATGTAAATCGCTGTGCATGGTCTTTGTCCAAAGTGGCACAAGTGTCTATAAGACCATTTAAGTATCTCAAACCAACATTGCTGCCATTAACCGATGAAGTTTGAGCACCTATTAGACAAGATTAATAGAGGCCGATTTGGGGGAGATATCGCATTTTTCAAGGATGTAATCGATTGTACACTGTGCGTTTTTTCACACATACACACAATATTCATATTATATGATAGTACTCCTCATTCCAAATTGTTTGTTTAATGAACAAGAAGATACAAACTAGTCCTAGGTTTTGAAAAAAAAAACACTGCAGTACAATTTTCTGGACTCTCTGGGTCAATATTTATCAAAAATGTTTAAATTTACCCTTTGGGAAGCCTAAAGGAAAACTCAAAACATCATAAAACTTGTTTAGAATCAGCTGTTGCATGTGCTCACCAAGCATGCAAGGTTTTAAGGAGATCGGACCACTGCTGGCGCTATAACAGTCGTAAACGTAAAAAAAAACCAAACATAATATTTCTATGGTAAATTACCATTTAAATGTCCATGTTTTACAGTGTTGTGCAATATAACCAATCACACACAGTTCCTTTGAGTTTATGAATGCACTTGATGACTGAATTCTGCTTTCTCATGAATTCTCTTATCATAAACAACAAAGTGCAGATGTATTAATGACTTATCCATCATAGAGTGTAGATATCTTCACTGATTTATAACAGTAGTGTTTTTAAAGTGCATTAACTCACACTAGACTGAAGTCAGTGATGATGTTCTTTGATAATGTAAATGTTTTCTTCTCATTTTCTGTAGCTGCTATTTGAATAACTCAGGAAATGTAAGCATTAGAATTAGTAACTTTAAATATTTCTATTAAATTGTTATCATTTTAAAACGAAATGTTTTATGACATGACATCCTTATGCTACATGACTAAAAAGATACATGTAGTTAATAGATTATACTAACTTTAGGCTGCTTGTTGGTTCACTCTCAGGCTATGAATCTAAGCAAGTAAATAATTAAATAAATTAGCATGATAATATCATTATCAGTATCGGCGATCTCACTGGCTGAGGATAGGTCGATATGACTATGGAGCATATCACCCAATACTAGAATGAGTGGCAGATTATGGACGATTAGAGATAAGATTAGAGATTAGAGATAAGATTAAAGTTTTGACAGCTTGTAGCGACTACATCATCCCATGATTATGACATCATAAAAACACTGGATTTTCAAATGACATTAGTGATGTTTTATTACATACTGTCATATAAGATCCCTTGTATATATGCTTCGCACATAATACTCTCCAACAATGCATTAATGCAATTGCAACAAACCTCTTAAGTCAGGTTGAGGAATGTTTTATTTTTAAATGAAAAGTACTGACACAAAATAGTTTAATCCAAATAAAACAATATTCATTTAGCAACATGCTAACACTATTTCTTTTATCAACTGGGAGCATCTCTTACACAACACACACTGTTAACGGATTAGCTCACTTCAATAAAAATTCCTGATAATTTACTCAACCCCATGTCATCCAAGATGTTCAGGTCTTTCTTTCATCAGTCGAAAAGAAATTAAGGTTTTTAAGGAAAACATTCCCGAATTTTTCGCCATATAGTGGACCAGCCAAGGATCATTTATCATGGGGGTAGGTAAATTATCAAGAAATGTATATTTTTGAAGTAAACTAACCCTTTACTGGTGTCTTGAGTCAGGAGCACTTCATCCTTACGTTACTGTTAGGATGCCCCAAGTAGTTAGTTATTGTGAATGGTTATGATGAATGATGCTTATCAGACCAATTATGTAATTTATATGATTTAAAAGTAGAATTATTACACTAATAAGCTTTTATGAAGTACTATTTAAAGGGCTTAATCAAAACTGGTTCCTCAGAGAAATGCTGAATTCACTGAGCAACTTGCTTATCAACTATTTCAAGTGAGTCTGGAAAAACTGGCACAGAAAATTAGTGCATTGGAGTGACAGGAATTCTTAAGAATGTATGAGATGGTAAAGTATCAGGAACAAGTTCTAAGTGAAAAGAGGAGATTTATGGGTCTCTCACACTTGTAATTCTTTGTAAAGTATAGTTCAACCCAAAATCATTTACTCAAACCTGCATAACTTTCTGTATGCTGCATTGGCTTTTCATGTTTTCCAAAAATATTATTGTTTTAATCGCATCATCTCACAGAAGGATTTATTTCAAACACTCGACCGAAGTTATCAAGTGAGTTAGGAGTAAAAACATGTTATTAAATTTGGTATTTTTACATGCTTTCAGATGTAGCAGCATTTACTACATAAAACCATAGCTCACGGAGAAGCTACCCAAAAACGTGTCATTATCACAAAACGATAGCTTCGATTTCATTATCACGTGATTAAATCATCTGCGATAATGAATGCGATGTTGCATAGTGAACTACTGTTCTATGTTGTAAATGCTGCTACATCTGAAAGCATGTGTTGGAGATTTACTGCTGATTACAGAACCAGCTTTACTGACAAAATGCGCATGGCAATCGTCTTCGATTAATTGCGCAGCCCTAATTAAAAGGATGAAAAAATAAATAAATAAAAAAACCTACACTGTAAAAAGTTTTCACCAGATTCATCTTAAAAACCTAAGTTTAGCAGCTGCCTTAAAATTTTAAGTTAAATCAACTTAAAGGAACACTCCACTTTTTTTGGAAATAGGCTCATTCTCCAACTCCCCCTGAGTTAATAAGTTGAGTTTTACCGTTTTGAAATCCATTCAGCCGTTCTCCTGTTCTGGCGATATCACTTTTAGCATAGCTTAGCATAGATCATTGAATCCTATTAGACCAAGTTCAAAAATGACCAACGAGTTTCAATATTTGTCCTATTTAAAACTTGACTCTTCTGTAGTTATATCGCGTACTAAGACCAGTGGAAATGCAAAGCTTCAATTTTCTAGGCTGATAAGATTAGGAACTTTAGTTTGCTGCCGTAATAAGGCTGAAGCAGGAGCAGTAATACCACGCAGCACATGTGCAAATGCTAAACTAGCTGGGAACTCATTTCTTATAATACTCCGCCTGCTTCAGCCATATTACGGCAGCAAACTTCCTTGACTATTGCGCCAGAATGGAAGTGTAGTTCCTAATCTTATCAGCCTAGAAAATTGAAGCTTTGCATTTCCACTGGTCTTAGTACACGATATAACTACAGAAGAGTCAAGTTTTAAATACAACAAATATGGAAACTCGTTGGTCATTTTTGAACGCGATGCTATTGGTCTAATAGGATTCAATGATCTATGCTAAGCTATGCTAAAAGTGATATCGCCAGAACAGGAGAACGGCTGAATGGATTTCAAAACGGTAAAAATCAACGTATTAACTCGGGGGGAGTTGGCGAATGAGCCCATTTCCAAAAAAAGTGGAGTGTTCCTTTAAAACTACAAGTCATTTTAACTTATTACAAAAAATGAGTTGATTTAACTTGTGAGTTGAAATGACTTAAGTTGATTTAACTTAAAAGTTTAAGGCAGCTGCTAAACTTAAGTTAAGTTGAAACTGGTGAAAACTTTTTACAGTGTACTTTTGCAAACTAGTTCTAGGTTTTTCGCTCAAACTGGAAAAAAACACTGCAATACAATCTCTAGACTCTCTAGGTCATTAATTATGAAAATGTTGAAATTTAACCTTTAGGAAACCTAAAGGAAAACTCAAAACTTGATCAAACCTGGTGAGCACATGCGACAGGTGAATCTAAACAAGCATGCAAAGTTTTAGCACTATAACCAGTCATAAACAAACATAATATAATATAAACATAATATTTCCAGGGTAAATTATCATATAAATTCATTATTGCATTGGCTTTTCAATTTCCAAAAAATGTATTGGTTTATTCTAATTATGAAACAATGGTTGCAATATATCTCAATTTATATTATATTATGGTTTTAAATTATAATTATAATAATGAAATGTGCTGTGTGCTTCATTCTAAAACATCCAGACTATGCAGTTAGGCTATATTATAAAATTGCAGCCTTTAATTTGTTAATTACATTAAGCTATGTCATCATGATTATTGAACAGCAGCATTTCTTTATTATTTTAACGTTTAGATTCTATATAATAAATTATTAGCATCAACCCACAAACCCCCTGCAGTTCTCCTGCAAAACCCCTTCGGGCAACCCTATTCTAAATGATGATAGAAAAACATGAATGGCATGTCTGATGGAAGACAGCCTTGGGTGCCACATCTCAAAGACTTAACAACAACCGCAAAAACATGAGCAGATGAGGCAAATGACATTGCATCATCTTTCATGCAGTGGCATTTTGGGATGTCTAATAGAGACAACAGTCTTGCTTTGAATCTTTCTATTGTTAACCTTCATTCTGGATTCCTCACAAATATTCAGAACACAAACTGAAGTATCATGCATGACAAAGCTTAAATGGAAAAATCAATCACCTGAAACAGGTATGATCTTTGAACCATATAAGCTGATACTGCATGAAGAAGCAGTGACGGAATCTCTAATAAAAGCCATTAAGGGAAACCATTAACCAGACTATAAACTCTCTTTGCAGTCTTTAGCATGCATGCCATTCCACACCTCACCCACCCTGTCATCATATAACCCTGACTGCTTTGCTAATTGTTCCAATGCATTTCCTGCCACCATAATGAGATGGAACTTCTCATCAGACGGCAGAGACACAGAGTCGATACGATCAGCTAGAAGTTTGTCAGGGTTACTTACAAGTGGGGAGCCTGGCTACAAGAATGACAGTCACACAGGACTCACCTCAGCAGAAGTGGTGTGTGTGTGTGTGTGTGTGTGTGTGTGTGTGTGCGCTATATTGACACAAATAAGCAGTCAAACAATTAACTGTCTGTGAAAAAGTGTGAGGCCTCTGAGTCTGAGCTCTCAGTGTGGTGATCTGTAAAGCTTGAAGGACACTGTAATGAAGGCCAAAGATAAAGAGTGGAAAAGCTGATGTGCTTGAAGTAAGCTGATGGGAACTTAGGGTGAAACCTGTATGACTGGTTTTGCACGGTTTCTTTTGGCTGCGTAACAAAGAGGCCTGCATCCACGTCAGCTGTGTAACTCAGCTGCGAGTTTTTGCAGCAGCTCTGAAGATTTGATTTTGGTTAAAAAGAGAACTCAAAAGAAACAATGAATAGTAATAGAAAACTGTAAAATTGAGTCTGAAAATTGTGGTTAAGCAATCTATTTGTGCTTAAATATTCAATGCGCATTGTTAACCAGAGTTACCTGTTTGTCTAAACAATGGAGGGGCAGAAAGATAAGCAGTGTTTGGTAAACCTGTTTGGAAACAACTTATGGCACACAATTGGACCAGTGGCATGCAAACATGAAAACAACATATTTCACCTTTAAAAGGAGAAGTTCACTTCCAGAATGAAAATGTTCTGATTATTAACACACCCCATGTCAACCAAGATGTTCATGTCTTTCTTTCTTCAGTCGCAAAGAAAACATTCCAGGACTTCAATGGTCGCCAATGGGTTGAAGGTCCAAATTGCAGTTTCAGTGCATCTTCAGTGGGCTCTAGATGATCCCAGCTAAGAAATGAGGGTCTTATCTAGCAAAACAAATTGGCATTTACTTAAAAAACATAATAAAATTATGTACTTTAACCACGTTGGAAAAGTCACACGTGGTTCGTTCTTCGGTTCAGAAAGGTAGGGTAAAGCAAAAAAAAAAAAATCCTCATTTTCTCTTCCAACTTCAAAATCATCTGACAGCGTAGTTTTACCTTTTTTTGTTAAGAGCGTTTGACTTTCACTGGGTCGGTACTTACATACTGCCTACATCATGCATGACCTTTCCATTGTGATTGCATAATGCTTGAAGTCGCAAGATGAGCGTTTGTCAAAATGAGGTTAAAAATGAAGGTGGGCAACAGGGCAAGTATTTCATATCATGATTTTTTTTTCAGAATTGTATCACGACTCTTTGTCATGTTGGTTTTACTATTTAGCAAGTTGTCAGAGCAGTACAGCCAAACTAATTTCTCCATTTTAAAACAAAAGCCTTACAAAGTAACACAATATAATATAAAAAGAATGGCATATGTTTAGGCCAAAGTAGGCGAAGATAAAATTCTTTGTCATTATTTTATCTTTGATATTAAAAAAAGAGAACAAAGACAGGCTACATGTTACAATTACACATAATATACAAATTAAACAAAGTGCTTTAATGTTCAGGTACAGTAGATGTATTCAGCAGTAGCATTTAAGAAATGAAATTAACTGATATAAAAATAAAACACTTTATACTGACTCTTATTAGAGCAATTGTATTAAAGTTCTTCAGTAAAGAGCAGTAAATGATTTTTCTTTGTGTTTAGTTTTTTTTAGCCTACCATCACCTAAAAATGACAATTCTGTCATCATTTACACACTCTCGAGATTTCTTTTAAACATAAAACTTATTTTGAAGACCGTGGGTAACCAAACAGTTGCTGGTCCCCAGTTACTTCCATAGTATTTTATTTATTTTTTCCCACTATCAAAGTCAGTAGGGACCAGCTACTGTTATCCACATTCTTCAAAAAAATCTTCTTCTGTGTTCAGCACAAGAAAAAAATTAATTAATTAGAGGTTTGGGACAATATGTGAATGAGATTTTTGGGTGAACGGTCTCTTTGTTTAGTTCTGTCACTTTAAGAGCTGCATGCATTTAATATACTGACACGCATCCGTTTTTCTCTCAACTGTTTACTTTCACTTTAGACAAAATCAACTGTGTTTATATGTTATCCTTGTGTGTTTTTGACAGGATTAGCGAATCAGACGCGAAAGATAACTTAGTCTAGTAATCAGACGCTGTTTGACAGGGTTTTAGCGGATAAGTGCAGTGTCCCGTGAGTAAATGTATGTCGTGTTGTTCAGTATATTGAGATGGAGGCACACTGTAGCACATTTCGCACACCCCTAGTAAAAAGTACATTTGTATTTTTCTTAGAAAATGGCCAATCGTTTTGCTAAATACGACCCTTATTTCTTGGCTGGGATTGTGCAGAGGCCTAAGAAGCTGCATTGAAACTGCGATTTGGACCTTCAACCCATTGGTCACCATTAAAGAAAATGGAGAGAAATCCTGGAATATTTTCCTCAAAAACCTTAATTTCTTTCATTCTGAAGAAAGAAAGACATAAACATCTTGTGCGTAAATGAGCAGGACATTTTCACTCTGGAAGTGACACTATTGTTCAAACATTCAGGACTGTAAGATTTCTTTGTTGTTGTTCCTTAAGCACCAAATCAGCATATTAAAATGATTTCTGAAGGATCATGTGACGCTGAAGACTGAAAAAAAAAAAAGTAATGTTATCATCTTGAAGAACTATTATGAAGACAAAAAAAACTTTGAAAAATTTTGCACTGATAAATTGTTTGCAATAAGAACCGCATTATAAACATGGTTCATTTGTGAATTCATGTTGACTTCAAAGACTGCTTGAATGGAAAGTTAACGATCTAAAAACTCACATTTATGAATAGTAATTAATACAACTGAACTATTCTTACATTCCTAGTGTATTTCTGCAAGGGAATAACTAATGTCAGGAATTCTCAGGTTTCACTGGATTCAGTAGACTTTCCCCTCAGGCGACAGGGTAAAAGGTTAGTACAAAGCTCTGTGTCTGCTAGCCACACCCTGATCACTGGAAGCACACTCACAAAAGCCCTGTAGGGAAAGATCAGGTGTTTCCTGGAGGACGCATCACACTTTTTTTTCCCTTTTCAACCTGTGATCTTTGTCCTGACCACTGTCCAGGAATAACTGGCCGATTGTCTGAATCACTGTGAAACCTGACACCAGTGTCTGACTGTGACGGATCAGGAAAGAGTGATGCTTTGTAGCAGGGGTTAACAGGTAAACTGCCCCGGGAGACTTCCGGTTAAATCAATGAAAGGTAACAGGAGAACAGGTGCACCAAATAAAAGTTTCATTGCACCCCTTTTTCTAATTCTGTATACGGACATCATAAAAAAATTGCATTGCCTTGCTGTAGCTCATGACCTGCAGCCAAGGTCATGAACTCAAATCCCAGGGAAAGAAAAACCTGAATGCAATGCAAGTTGCTATGGACAAAAGCATCTGCCAAATTATGAAGATATATTGCATTAGAACTGAGATATATATTGCATATTTACAGTTTTTTTTTTTTTTTTTACAGTTTTTAGGTTTACAACAAAATGTATATTATTATTATTCATATTCTCATTTATATTTATTTTCAGAAGTGCTGTTTACTATATTTTGCTATGAATATGCATTTAAATAAAATGATTTAATATTCTTCTTGTGTTCATATAGTTATTTTACAACGAAATTAATATAATTAATATTATATTCTGATTTATATTTATTGTAAACAAGTGCAGTTTTCTATGCATTGTAAAAATATGCATTTAAATAAATTATTGAATATTTTTCTTGTGTTCAAATAATAGTTTAACAACTAAATGAATATTGTTAATATTAATAATAATATTCTAAATTATATTAATTATTAAAATACTGTTTACTATTGTTATAAGTATGCATTTAAATAAAATTATATTATTAAATTATATTATTAATAGTATATTATATTAAATTATATTATTAATAATATTTTCATTTATATTCATTTTAAAAAGTGCTGTTTACTATATTTTGCTATGAACAATAACATGCATTTAAATAAAATGATTTAATATTCTTCTTGTGTTCATATAGTTATTTTACAACAAAATTAATATAATTATTATTAATATTCTCATTTATATTTATTATAATTATGCAATTTAGTATGTATTGTTATATATGTGCATTTAAATATATTTAATATTCTTCTTGTGTTCATTTAGTGATTTTTAAAACAAAATTAATAATTATTAATAATACTCCCATTTACATTCATTTTAAAAAGTGCTGTTTACTATATTTTGCTATGAACATGCATTTAAATAAAATGATTTAATATTCTTCTTGTGTTCATATAGTTATTTTACAACAAAATTAATATAATTAATATTCTGATTTATTTATTATAAAAATGCCATTGAATATTGAATGTATTGCTATAAATGTGCATTTAAATAAAATTTAATAAAATTATTAATTAAATTATTTAATTAAATTATTTAATTCATTTTGTTGTGAATTACATCAAGTAATTCACAACAAAATCATTACTCTTAATATTATTAATTTTAATATTCTGATTTATATTAATTATAAAAATGCTGTTTACTATGTATTGTTATAAATATGCATTTAAATAAAATTATTTAATTTATTTTGTATTCATTAAGTAATTCACAACAAAATGAATACTCTTAATATTATTATTAATAATAATATTTTCATTTATATTATACAAAACGCTGTTTACTACGTATTGTTAGAAATATGCATTTAAATATTGATTTTATTTATTTATTTATTTTTAAAATATGTATTCTACTTTACAACAACTATCTTTTTGGCTGAAATAATAGTTTGTTTAATAAAATAATTACCTCGATAAAAAAACAAAAAAAAAAACACAAAATTCCTAATATACTGAAAATTGTCAAAACCCTAATAAAATATCTCAATACTATTTTAATTTTATTTTCTTTTATCAATAGTTAAGTAATATCACCCAAACTTCTATGTAGTCTACTCATCCCTGGGTTAACCATATAACTATGAGCTGTGCTGATGGAGCCAGGGACGTTAAAACAAGAATTGGTTATAAAGCTCTTTAATGCTTCTCTCAGATTTCTCTACCCAGCACTCATAGAGACTCTTGTTTCTGCATCAGTTACCTTTGCAGAGGCATTATTCAAGCCATGAGTGAAGAGAGTGTGATCGCATATCTAGCCCAATGCTCCACTCCCACCGGACCTGCACACGGCTTGTTTACCTGCCCAAAGGCACCGAGAGACCTCAACAGTGACGTAACGAACGCTTTAATCAAGGAAATGCAGTGACGGGAACAGAAAACCATAAATTACACCAAAAAGAACAGAACAAAAATAGAAAGGGGTGTTTTTGTTGAAACAGCACAAGAGAAGACCACTCACAAGTGACTCTACTCAAGCCTAATTTCTCTTCTTGTCCATCCTAACAAATCTAGGTTGCGTTGAGGTCAACTCAACAAAGCCTCCCACTAAGGAGGGGGGTCGAAATTTCGGCAGGGGTGCATTGAGCCCCAAACTAATCCTCTTTGCAAGTGCAATATCCAAAGAAAGACACAAAGGTCCAACAACAGGCTACATGGTAACTTACACAATCACAGCAGAGAGTATCAAACAATACAATGCAATTTAAAACTATTTATAAAATCATCCAAAACTGATTATTAAGTTAGATTAGGAGATGAGAAAGAAGTTAAACAAGGAATGTGCCTGTGCCTGATTATCTATCCCCTCTTGAACCACTGGCCTACGCTGGAAAATGCCTGGCTGTCCATTCAATAGTATTTGTTCTCACTGTAATCGATGACACACAGGCAGGGTGGTTATGATGACATCACTGGTTTGGTCTTTTTATAATCGTTGAGATAACAGCACACCAGCTAATAATACAACCTGAAAGCTGAGGAATACTTTTAGGGCAAAATATCTGAACAATACAGAACACAAAGACCAAAATAAGGGACTGAACTGGTGTAACATGAATCCACCCTTATGGTGACTCTATGAGAACTGGGCTGGACTGAACAGCCCGTCCAGGCCTGAAGACTGGACAAAAAAAATATTCATTTTGCATACAAGCCTAAACAACTTGGAAAGACTGAGTCACCTGCAGCATTAGAATATGACTATAAATATGAGGCTATACCTAGGTCTTTCCTAATGTGTAAAATCATATTTACAACTAGCTTTTCCTCTGTGAAATAGAGTATCTCTATTAGAGTCAACAAAAAATAATACAAATAAATAAATATTAATTCATATTTGTCACCCTGGACCAAGATCATGTTTCATGAAGATGTAAATTTCCTACCGTAAACATTTCAAAACTTAATTTTTGATTAGTAATATATGCATTCCTAAGAACTTCATTTGGACAACTTTAAAGGCGGTTTTCGCGAGGCGAATATTTAGATTTTTTCCACCCTCAGATTACAGATTTTCAAATAGCTGTATCTCAGCCAAATATTATTCTATCTTAACAAACATACATCAATAGAAAAGCTTATTTATTCAGATACATATTTCAGTTTTGTGGTCCAGGGTCACATTTGCGGAATAACAAGGCATAGCTGCTGAATTTTTTCAGTCTTTTGTACCAATTTTACCTAATGAAATATTTTACAGGCAGACACCGTTAGAATAAAAAAAGGAGATTTGCTGAATGAATTTTTAAATTGTGGGAACCCTGAAAACAAGCTTAACGAGTCCAAAAAGCACAAAAAATACAGATTTAAATATCAAACGTGTCACATCCCAACAAATGTTACATAATATTGCCAAAGTCCTTAAAATAATACAGTAAATAAACATCCAATAAACAGTAATCATTGTTCATCTCCAGTATTGCTCATGTTGATTTTGACAGAAAGGCTACACCTAAAATGTAAACAAACGTCTTTCCTTTTGCAGCATATTTACAGAAACATGAACTACACTAAACACAGAGTCACTAAAGTCCTCAAAAGAGGAAGAGGTCATAAACACTGGCTGTATCTCCTAACCTAGTGTGCTGCCTACATAGGCGGCATTATTTGGCAAGAAAAACGCATTAGAACGCGCTTAAAGATGCTGTCTAGATAGGCAGCTCAAATGGTTGTCGAAACACCGCGAACACCGAAACTACCTACAGACCGAAACCAACAGAAACACACCTGTCCGCAATACTTCCCTGTGTTTTATAGGAAGTTAAAGGCAGTTAAGCAGAACTACAGGGCGTCAAATAGTTAATTATTACCTTTTGTGAGCGTTTGTTATGTTTTGAGTTAAATAAAAGATTTGAGGCTAGTCATCAAGCTAAATTAAACGAAGATTTAAGTCTGGTGAAGGCGTTTCGCGTCGTTCACACAGTAAATAAATGACATTATCGTCCACCTGTCACATATTATTAACTATTTATCTATCTATTTAATTGTGAAAAACAACTAATTTCAACAGCTCACCTTAGAGTAGAGTTCAGTCACAGACATGATCCCAAATACAGCAGCTCCCACCTAAACTAACGTTAGTTACATCAGCACACGTAAGGTTGAAATATCTCCGTTTGAACACAATGATATTCCCATCAAGTTGTATAATCCAGCTTTCCCGTGTCCTGTCACTACTCCATATCGTCCGGTAGTGCTGGTTTGTACTTTTGAACTCCCTCTGACGGCTAATGTTAGCGAGTTAGCCGCGCCTGATCACGGCAGGTGTCTGTCCCATAATTGAAGTTGAGTTGGACAAGCCCCTTTCATCTCCTCCTCCACATAAAAAATCAAGTTAAAATTATAGATGACCACGACTAATCACTGAGTTCTGATATTGACTAAAATGTACAGGTTAAATATGAGAAAAGTATGTCACTGTCAAAATGCAGGAGTGAAGTTGCTGCCCTCCCTTCTTCCCTTCTCCATGGACTCTATCAAGCTGACTGACATGACCGCAGTGGCTGAAGCTCATGGATCAATGGCACAATTCGGTGTGTCTACAGCGACACCCTTTGGGCAAATTACAGCACTGAACCAAAAATCACATGTTGACGGAAATGAGAAACGTCGTGGCTAATATTAAGTAAAGATTCGAAGACTGTCTGCTTTTTCTATTTAGAAAATTGTACGACGGCATTTTAAAGTGTTTGCTTTTGTAAAAGTGTGTTTACATTTAAATGAGTTCAGAACACCAAATGAGGAGAAATGCAAAGCTACAAACACTTGCCTCAGCTGTAAATGAGATGTAAATAAACGTATGTGTGAATGACAAATAATGATGTCGAAACTAAAAAATACCTTTTTAAAAAACTTGCAAAAAGTGATGGACTAAAGCGGTCCTCTTTAGTTTACTTGTCATATGACAACAAAATGTTTTTCTTATTAGCATTTTAATACAAACCAAAACGGCAAACAAGGGCACTTACTATAATAAATCCAATATATATTTTTTCTTGTTTTTATTTACTCTTCTGTGTTGCACTTCTGCTTTAGCTTGTCACAAGCTTAAACTGAAAACGTGGCATTATGTACCATGAATATTGATAGCTGAATTTAGGTCATGATCAATTGTTTGTGTTGGTCTCCTCATTTGTGAGTCACTTTGGATAAAAGCATTTGCTAATTGACTAGATGTAAATGTACATTTAAAATAGCTGCTGCTTTATTTTGTTTTTTAAGAAATAATAACATCAACTTTTTCCAAGAATTACATTTTCGTAGAGACTGCTTTTCTTTCTCTGGGGAGTTCTACCACTCATATTTGCCAAAAAATAACAAAAGTTAAAATTCGAAATAATTTTTAAATCCGAAATTGAAAACATAAAAACAAGCTCTTCATCTTTCGAAGACTTTAGTGACTCTGACAGTTCATATTTCTCCAAATATGCTGCAAAAGGAAAGATGTTCATTTAGATTTTAGGTGTAGCCTTTCTGTTAAAAACCAGCATAAGCAATACTGGGGATAAACAATAATTACTGTTTATTGGATAAAATTTACTGTATATTATTTTTAAAGATGAACTTTGGCAATTTTATGTAACATTTGTTGGGATATGTCGCATTTGATATTTATGTCTGTAATTTTTTGTGCTAGTTATGGTTGTTCCCAGGGTTCCTGTAGTTAGAGAATTTTATGAAAAAATTAAGAATTCAATTAGTAAATCTTACTATCTTTTTTCTAACTGTGTCTGCCTGTAAAATATTTTATTAGATAGTAATTGGTACAAACAACTGAAAAAGTCATTGAAATTCAGCAGCTCTGCCTTGTAATCCCACAACTCATATTTGTTTATTTGTATCCTAGAAAATGTGTATTCAAATCAATTTTTTCATTAACTGCATTCTTAGCTATTTAGAATTTTTGAACGACTTGACTTGAATTTAGTTATCATTTTTGAATGACAAAATATACTAAATTCACTAAATTCATTGTCATCTGAGAGCATTTTAGTTTACATAAATGCTTACTCTTTTGAATTCTTGTAACTTTAAATTACATTTTTGTCTCCAGGTAGACCTTGAAACGCATTCGTATCTATGCATAGTGCTAAAATGTGACCCTGGCCTGGACCACAAAACCAGTCATAAGGGTACATTTTTGGAAACTGAGATTTATACATCATCTGAAAGCTGAATAAATAAGCTTAGCTTTTTGTTTGTTAGAATATGGCAATATTTAGCTGAGATACAACTATTTGAAAATCTGGATGGGTGAACAAAAATCTAAATATTGAGAAAATCGCCTTTAAAGTTGTCCAAAGTTTTGATTTACGGTAGGAAATTAAAAAAATATCTTCATGGAACTTGATCTTTACTTAATATCCTAATGATTTTTGGCATAAAAGAAAAATTGATAATTTTTACCCCTTTTTGTTGGCTATTGCTACAATATACCCATGCTAAGACTGTTTTTGTGGTCCAGGGTCACAAATAGTCTACTATCAGTACACATATAAGCAATTGAATACATAGAAACACGTCATTCCACCAAGATGACACAGCTCTGATGAAACTGACTGGGCCCATTTCATTGTGATCATACAATGTGATGTTTAACACAAGACTCCATATATACATTTGCTTTTTTGTGTGTTTTTCAGAAATATTTGAGAGCAGAAGCTGCCTCGAATCAGATAGTGTGCACTGTGTGTGCTCAGTGTCTACATCATTAATCAAAGACCCAAAGCTGAGCAACACAGCAGCCTCTCTACTCTTATCTGCAAGGTGCAGATTGGACACAAGCCATGTGTAAACTACTAGGATGAAACATAAATTCAGAATAAGTAGTGCTCACATCCTGAATAGAGATATAAAAAAAAAACTTTAAGGTGAAAAGTTTACATACACCTTGCAAAATCTGCAAAATGCTAATTATTTTACCAAAATAAGAGGGATCATACAAAATACATGTTATTTTTTTATTTAGTACTGACTTGAAAAAGATATTTCAAATAAAAGACGTTTACATATAGTCCACAAGAGAAACTAATTGTTTTTAAATGCTCACTGATGCTTTAGAAGCTTAGATGTTTCCCAAAAGACAAAATAAGTTAAATTTACCCTGATCTTGAAATTCAAATAGTTTTCACCCCCTGGCTTAAAAATATGATATTTAGGCAAAATTAGAAAAATGTACACATGCTCATTTTGGTCAAAAGTTTTCACCCCCGGCTCTTAATGCATTGTGTTTCCTTCTGAGGCATAAGTGAGCATTTAAACCTTTTGTAATAGTTGCATATGAGTCCCTCAGTTGTCCTCAGTGTGAAAAGATGGATCTCAAAACCAAACAGACATAGTTGGAAAGGGTTAAAACTCAAAAAAGCTAAAAAAAAAACCAAAAAAAAAAAAAAACCACTCAACTATAAAGCGACCAGTTCAACTGTTCAGGACAAACAAGGAACTCGTGAACAATCATCACTAAAAAAAAAAACTAAAAAAAACAACAAAACAGCTATGGATCATTCAGGTAACAACACAGTAATATGAATCAAGTGTATGTAAACTTTTGAACGGGGTAATTTTTATAAATTCAACTATTATTTTCTCTTGTGGACTATATGTAAATGTCTTTTATGTGAAATATCTTATTCAGGTCAGTACTAAAAGAAAAAAAAAACATTAATTTTGTATGATCCCTAGGCTATTTTAGTAAAATAATTAGCATTTTGCAGTTTCTGCAAAGTGTATGTAAACTTTTGACCTCAACTGTATATATTTTAATTGATTTATTCATAAAGCCCGTAAATCTCAGTGGACCACATACTGCAGTTAATCTTATGAGGAAATCTACAATGAAAAATTAGCAGTATCACCTACCTTGACATAAAGCTCATGTTCACGCATCTTCTCTTAGAAATAGAGCAAATATCCACAGAAACAGACTGTCAGAGCTTTGAATTAATCAGATGTTGTATATTCCTCATTGTATAGCATACTTTGCTGAATTTTGTAGTTCCAAACTGGCTTGGTTAAAAGCTTAAACCTGTCTGAACAGCCAGTTGAGAACGAAAAAGACAAAAATGACATCAGACCAATTGCTCCACACCCATACCACTCCTATGTAAGGTATTGGGTGTTGACTAACTTCTTCACCATACAGCTGAGCTGTCGTGGTATTTGTAGCGTCAAAAGTTATCCACCCACTCATTCACTTGCTAATAATTTAACCCAGCAGCTTATTGGTCTAAAACTAAATCATTATGGAAATATTCTGCATGTTAACTGTGTCCTTTTTGAAACCTTAACCCTTTTGACCTCTCTTGGCGGTATGTGCTGTACAGTACATGCTTCATAGCAACCCTGGACAGATTTCCATTGTTTTTAATTAGATGGTTGGTGTTAGACGCCATGTATAAGGAAGTCTGATTTGCAAAAAGAGGACACTTAGCAGTCTATTCATTGAAATGATTGGCTTTCTTTAAATAATTAACTTTTAAACATGCAAATATCTAACTCAAAACAAGTTAATCCAGTCAGACTTGTATTTAACTCTGAATACAAACACAAATGTGTAAACTACACAACATATGGTTATTCAGAAATGGGGATGTAAGATATTTATGCATGTAAGTTCACTAAAAGTTAAATCATTCATGTTATGAATGTTACTAATGTTGTGCATAGAACTGGTTGGATTTATGCTAACTGTGCACTAAAGTTGGAGCAGGGGCGCTCTCGTCTTCTAAAGGGGTGAACTGCTGTGGTGCCGGATATTGGCCTTGAAAGGATCTCCTGGATCTTCTTATTGTACTGCTCCTGGTACATCAGACCCTTCTGGAACTCGTAGTCTTTCTCAGCTTGTTCTGCTTCACGAATGCGTTGACGGTGCAGCATCTGAGCCAATAAATCAGCCTGATATTCCTGAGTGGCCTCCCTTAAACTGGAAATTTGCGAAACAAATGCCATTATTTTTTTTGTACGTTTTGGTATGATTAAGTTGAACAACTTTGACAAAAACCTACCGATTCCTTTCTTCTTCATCAAGCAATTTGTTCTCTTGAAGGATTCGGTCAAGCTCCTCTCGCTCTTTGAAAGGCTCAGCTTGTTTCAGCAAATTCTCATTCACTGAAGAGAAAAATAGCATCTTCATAATATATTTATAAATATTTACACATTCAGTAAGATTTTTAAAAACCTTTTGCAGATTCTTTAGCTCATCAAGGCAGCATTTATGTGATCAAACATGCATTCATTATTTATCTTTGTTAATTTAAAATATACTGACATGGTTCTCAAAAACTAATATTATTTTTATCCAGTTTGAAAACAGCTGTGCTGCTAGATATTTTGTGGAAACCATGATAGATTTTTTCAGAAATCTTTGATGAATAGAAAGTTGAGAAGAATCTTATTCATTTGAAAAAGAAATGTTTTGTAACATCATAAATTATTTTTTTGTAACTTTTGATCAATTTAAAAGTAATGCATTACAATATTGCATTAGTTACTTTTTTTGGAAAGTAATGCATTACTTTATGTTTATGTTGCTTTTGGTCACCTGAGCTGGGCTTGCTTTTTTATTTTTAATAACACACAATAAACAAGAAATAAACTAAATAATAACAAAAAATATATATTTTTAGGCAACTGTAAAGGTTACTTGTTACTAGTTACTTAAAAAAAGTAATCTGATTACATAATTTGTGTTACTTGTAATGAGCTACACTACTGGTCAAAAGTTCTTGAACAGTAAGATTTTTAATGTTTTTTTAAAAGAAGTCTCTTCTGCTCACCAAGCCTGCATTTATTTGATTCAAAGCACAGCAAAAACAGTAAAATGTTGAAATATTTTTACTACTTAAAACAACTGTTTTCTATTTAAATATATTTTAAAAAGTAATGTATTCCTGTGATTTCAAAGCTGAATTTTTAGCATCCTTACTCCAGTTATGATCCTTCAGAAATCATTCTAATATTCTGATTTGCTGCTTAAAATCATTTATTATTATTATGTTGAAAATATTTTTTTTAAATAAGTTTCTCTGATGAATAGAAAGTTCAGAAGAACTTGAAGCAGAAGAATCTGAAATAAAAATCTTTTGTAACACTATAAATGTCTTTATTATCACTTTTGATCAATTTAAAGCATCCTTGCTAAATAAAAGTATTAATTTCTATAATTTATAAGATCTTTCTATTAATCAAAGAATCTTGAAACGATCATGTGACACTGAAGACTGGAGTAATGATGCTGAAAATTCAACTTTGATCACAGGAATAAATTACATTTTAAAATATATTCAAATAAAAAACTTTTTTTTAAAATAGTAAAAATATTTCAAAATTGTACTGTTTTTGATGTACTTTGGGTCAAATAAATGCAGGCTTGGTGAGCAGAAGAGACTTCTTTAAAAAATATTAAAAACTTACTGTTCAAAAACTTTTGACTGGTAGTGTATATATATATATATAAATGTGTGTATATAAGAAAATGCTTGATCTTAGAACAATTTCTTTACACTTCTCTTGGATCTGCAATCGGCGAGTGTCCATGACATCCTTCATGAGTCGATCTCTCGCTGTCTTTTCCTGACGCCACTGTGTCTCCCTGCGGGCCCAGGCCTGCTGCAGCTCTGACTCAAACAGTTGCTCTGTCTCAGCTTCTTGCTGTTTTTGCTCTTCCAGCTGCTCTGCCAGATACTCCCTGTACCTGCGCTGCTCCTCTTGACGCTCCAGCTGTTTAGGAAAAAAATAATGAGAAATGCACATTTCTTTAGGTGGTGGTCAAAAATGGCCACAGTGTTGGCTGAAATCTAACCTTTTTGAGGACCTCATCCTGCTTTTCATCTCTCTCTTCAGTCATTAGCTGCTCCAGGATGCTCATATCTAGTGCCAGCTCTTCCTGCCGATCTCGTGCCAGGCGCTTCATCTTGAGCCGAAGTGAAAGGTCCAGCTGCTTACGTCGTTTCTCCTGGTCTTGGAGTTTCTGTC
>NC_133379.1:23745716-23767586 GCF_049309525.1 Garra rufa | reverse complement strand
TAAGTTAAATTTTTTATTATTTAAATAATAACACATTACAAAACTAAAAAAAACTCATTTAAAGATAATTTGTGAGATTTGCTAAATATTATATTTAACAGTGCTTTTATGTATTTTAATTTTTTTTTAAATAAAACAATTGTATAATATTTTAATATTTATTTATATTATTTAAAAATATTAGTTATAATATTTGATTTGTAATAAGTTTTTATATTTACTAATAAAAATGCATTTTAAATTGTATTTATTCATATTTAGTAATAGTAAAAAAAAAAAAAAAAAAAAAAAAAATATATATATATATATATATATATATATATATATATATATATATATATATATATATATATATCTTTTTTTTGAATGAATAACACATTACAAAACTAACCAAAATACCTTAATTTAACGATTAGGGAAATGAGCATGTCTGAACAGATACGGCAATAAACGATATGGTACAGACATTGTTCATCCCTATTAATAACTGTGGTTTGTTTTGGCTGATTTATCCTATTAAAATATATGACAAATACCAGTAACTGGGCCTCCTCTTGCTTCAGTTGCTTGGCCTGTAGTCTCTGCTGCTCAGTCGTTTCCATCTGCGCCTGCAGGAATGCCTTCTGCTGAAGGTTGTTCTCTCTCTGTCTTTGAACCTCTTGGTTATAGCGCTCATCTTTAGCCTGCCTGTCGCTTTCCCACATCTGGGCAAACAGGCTATCTTCTTCTTGTTGCATCCGTTGCACTACCTCTTTAGTGCGTATCTGAGCAGCACGCTCATTGCAGACCTCATCCTGTCTGCGCTTCATCTGCACGGCACGCAGCTCCTCACTCTGCTCTCTAAAACACAGAAAGATGGAACATCATGTAGCTTTGGATCAAAGTTCAAGTTTGTCCAATCACTAATGATACAGTGTTCTACCTGAAGAGCTGATCAAGTTTCTCAGCAGCAAGTCTCTGTCTCTCACTCTCTCTTCTCTCTCGTAGAGTCGTGGCTCTTTCAAGCATCTTAGCTTGCCTCTCTGAAACTGACTCCTTTTTTGCCTCCATCTCCCTGAAGATCTCTCTCTCCTCTGATTCTAGCAGCTCACGGAGCCTGTCAAATGCAAGCCAAAGTCATTTTGCTATACAGTGAGATGATTCTTAATAATTTATGAGGTTATTCCATTCAAACCTTTCCCTCCTTTCATCAATGTCCATCTGGTACTGCTCTCTCGCTTCCTGGAGACGTCTACTAATAGTGGCCGACACCATCCGGCGCTGTGTGTTACTTTCCCAGCGCATTCTCACATCACAGGAGCTTTGATTCTTGGTAAACTCAAGCACTTCATTCCGTACTGCCTCCTGTTTCCTCCTCCGCAGAAAGATGTCGTCTACGTCTTTGGATAAAGGATGCTTTGCTCTCTGAAGTGTACATTTTTGAGTTGAATATTAACACAAAAAAAATTGAAATAAGGTGCATGTACACTACCAGTCAAAAGTTTATTAACAGTGTTTTTTGAAGTATCTTCTGCTCACCAAGCCTGCATTTATTTGATCCAAAGTACAGCAAAAACAGTACAATTTTGATATATTTTTACTATTTAAAATAACTGCTTTCTATTTGAATATATTTTAAAATGTAATTTATTCTTCTGATTTTTAAGCTACATTTTAAACATCATTACTCCAGTCACGTGATCCTTCAGAAATCATTGTAATATTCTGATTTGCTGTTTAATAAACATTTATTATTATTATTATGTTGAAAAACAGCTGAGTGGTCTTTTTCAGGTTTTTTTAATGAATAGAAAGTTCAGAAGAACAGCATTTCACAAAAGCTGACTCCAAGCTTTTGAATGGTATAGTGTATAATGTTACAAAAGCTTTTTATTTAAGATAAATGCTAATTTGTATCTTTCTATTCGTCAAAGAATCCTGGAAAAAATGTACTCAACTGTTTTAAATATTGATAATAACAATAAAAAATAAAATCAGCATTTTAGAATGATTTCTGAAGGATCACACTTAAGACTGGATCAATGATGCTGAAAATGTAGCTTTGATCACAGGAATAAATTACATTTTAAAATATATTCAAATAGAAAGAAGTTATTTTAAATAGTAAAAACATTTCACAACATTACTGCTTTTGCTGTATTTTGAATCAAATGAATGCAGGCTTGGTGAGCAGAAGCATTTTACTTTTCAAAAACTTTTGACTAGTAGTGTACATTAAATGTCTACATTACCACGTATTTAATTTAACCTAAAGTTAACTATAAATATTATGAAAGAGACAAATTGAAATCTTGATTGAAAGGATTAAAGGTATCTTGAATATTTTCATGTAAATCCATGGGATTTGGGGGAATTTGAGGAAAAAGTTGGGTCCGAAATTTTAGTATACTACTAACTTACTACTAACTCACCAGTGCAACTGAATGTCCAGGTCCAGTTACTTCCCGACATCGTGGTCTGCTTCGGTGGGCTGTCAACATCTTAAAAGCTTTTTTTATTCCACCTTCCTAGAGTCTACCTAGCTTTAGTAATAACCGTCCAGCTGTACATTTGTGTTTACTGCACTGAACTGATGTTGCCATAACAACGACAGGCTACTTCAGTTTACGTTCAGGTTCTGTTATGTGATAAAAGCAACATATATAACGATGGTGATTATGACAACTTGCAATTGTGGTTTGCAGTATTTAAATGCTAAAATTAAATGTCTTGTCACAAAAAGAAATCTTATTAGGCTACTGTGAATTTGTTTGCCTTGATCGCTGTGACAGGCGAACTTTTATTTTGTATAGTTTTCAAGCTGTGGAAGCTATACAAAATAAAAGCGCTCAAATTTACTTTATGTTGCCTGTAAGAAAAAAAAAACAGAGAATCAAACATTTACACATCCGTTCCTTACTATTCTTTGGAACCTATATTACAAAGGGCTCATGTAAAGTATATACACTACCAATCAGTTTTTGAACAGTTTTTTACAGTAGGTTTTAAGTATTTTCTGCTCACCAAGCCTGCATTTATTTGATCCAAAGCAAAGCAAAAACAGTACAATTTTGAAATATTTCTACTATTTAAAATAACTGTTTTATATTTGATTATATTTTAAAATGTAATTTATTCCTGTGATTTCAAACCCCTTTTTATTTGTTTAAAAAACTGAACTTTAGCATCATTACTCCTGTGACATGATCCTTTAGAAATCATTCTAATATTCTGATTTGCTGATCACAACACATTTATTATTATTATTATTATTGCTGAAAACAGCTGAGTAACTTTTTTTAGGTTTCTTTGATGAATAGAAAGTTCAGAAGAACGCTAAATAAAAATAAAATAAAAATAATAATTTCTATAATTTCTTAACTAAAAAACCTCCAAGCTTTTAAATGGTATAGTGTATAACGTTACAAAAGCTTTTTATTTCAGATAAATGCTGATATTTTTGAATCCTGAAAATACTTATGTACTCAGTTGTTTTAAATATTGATGATGATGATGATGATGATGATTATAATAACAATAATGAACAGCAAATCAGCATTTTAAAATGATTTCTGAATGATCATGTGACACTGACGACTGGAATAATAATGCTGAAACTTTAGCTTTCATCGCAGGAATAAATTACATTTTAAAATATATTCAAATAGAACGCTTTTGCTGTATTTTGGATCAAATAAATGCAGGCTTGGTGAGCAAAAAAGACTTTTTTTTAAAAACATAAACAAATCTTAATGAATATCAAAAAAGTTTTGACTGGAAGTGTAACTCACAATCATATTTAGTTGGCATATCTTCTATGATTTTTATTTATAAAATACTTCGAAACAATTCCCCTCATTTTTAAAGTTGCTGCTAGCTTAAGCTTTTATTTTAAAACTCTCCTCTCCAACCGCTTCCGGTGATGTCACGTCTCCAGAACGCGCCAAAGTTTGGACTACCTCGGTTGTTATTATCTCGGATATTTCTGTCTAGACACTTACAACGGGTGTGTGAAAACGTACCATCAGATAAAATAAACAACCTGCATCAAATGGGACAACTTTAACACTAATAAAGCTGAGTCGTAAGGTATGTTTATTACAAAATAACACGAAATTAACATCGGACAGCCAGAGGTTATCGTATTTGACGTTTCACTGCATACAGTTCCTTCCCCCAGTCTTATTTAGCATGTGCATTATGTTTGTTTACTCAAAACTAAAATATTCTGTGTATGTGTTCTAGTCGTTTTAGCATTTATGATCTTTTTTTTTTAAGTGCTGCTTATTACTATTAGTTTTCATGGTTGTTCTGACTCCACAGGTTTGATCATGGCTGTGCCTTTTGTTAAAGACTGGGATGTGGTGCAGACACTTGGAGAGGGGGCGTATGGAGAGTAAGTAACCAGTATTCTTTTTATTAGTTTCATCCTGATTTGGTAAAGTCATAATGTATTAATCTGCTTTAAATTATTGTAGGGTGCGACTGCTGGTCAACAAAAAGACAGAAGAGGCTGTGGCGGTGAAAGTTGTGGACATGGCAAAAGCCAAGGATTGCATAGAAAATGTAAAGAAAGAGGTGTGCATATGCAAGATGCTTTCACACCCAAACATTGTACGTTTCTTTGGGCACAGGAGTGAGGGGACGACACAGTACATCTTCCTGGAGTACTGTAGCGGAGGAGAGCTCTTTGACAGAATTGGTGAGATAAACATAGATTATTAGAAATAATAAATTAAACACATTAATTGGGTTTTTGTTGGAGCTGTTTCTTAGTCCAGTATAATGTGGATCTGTTTGTGAAGAGCAAATATTGAAGATTCTACTCAAAGTGTAATTTTTTTTTTCTCATTTTAACAGAGCCGGATGTTGGGATGCCAGAAAAGGAGGCGCACAGGTTTTTTCAGCAACTAATAGCTGGTGTGGTAAGTGTCAGTTTTGTGAATATTATTATTTTTTATTTACTCTGTGTTTATGAATGGTTTTCACTCCACCATCTTATTTTTAAAACTAGATCTCTCTCGCTTACAGGAATATCTTCACAGTGTTGGGATTACACATCGTGACATAAAGCCTGAGAATATTCTTCTTGATGATAAAGGTACATCTAAATCAGGGGTGCCCAACCCTGTTCCTGGAGATCTACTATCCTACAAAGTTCAGCTCCAACCCTGAACAAATACACCTGAACCAGCTAATTAATCTCTTAAGTAGCACTTGATAATTACAGACAGCTGTGTTGGAGCAGGGCTGGAACAAAAGTCTGCAGGTAGGTAGATCTCCAGGAACAGGGTTGAGCAGCCCTGATCTAAATGGTCTTGTGTTCTGATTGGTCATTACAACATTCCAGCCACACTAATATTATATATGTAACAGTGATAGCTGTGAAACAAACCCTCACAGCACCCATAATACTAAATTATTATTAATGTAGGTCCTTGCACACAGTCCAAAAAAAATTGTCATGCACAGACCATCTCGGTGGCTCAGAATTGTCAAAATTCTTGCTACGGATGCAAAAAATACATATCTTTTTGGGTTTGGGGACTCCCAGAGGGCAAGGAAGTGGTGCATGGAAAAATGTTAAAGAAAAAAAGGGGAAAAGTAGTAATAATAATTTGAAATAAATAGGTGTAAAATGTATAAATGTAAGAAACCTATTTGGTGCATAAAAATCATTCAAATTTAAATAAATTTAAATTAAAATAAAAAATAGTTTATTTATTAAATAATGCATTACAGTACTATAACAAGTAGGAATCCTAAATAATGTACTGTAATATAATGTAAATGTATAATTAAAAAATATTCTTTTCATTTTAAATATTTTTTTTTTCATTTAAATATATTTTAAAATGAAATTTATTCATGTGATCAAAGCACAATTTTCAGCATCATTACTCCAGTCTTCAGTGTCACACGATCCTTCAGAAATCATTCTAATATGCTGATTTGCTATTCAAGAAACATATTTAATTATTATTATCAATATTTAAAACAGTTGAGTACAGGATTCTTTGTTGAATAGAAAGATCTAGGGTTCAGCATTTATCTGAAATAAAAAGCTTTTGGAGGGTGGGGGGGGGGTCTTGGAAATTAATACTTTTGTTTAGCAAGGATGCTTTTAAAGACATTTATGTTACATAATTTCTATTTCAGAAATTTTCTATTTACTTAGTTTTTTCTAATTTTGCTGTACTTGGTGAGCAGAAGACACTTCTTTAAAAAACGTACTGTTCAAAAACTTTTGACTGGTCGTGTATATAGTTGCCTTAAAATACTTGCATTGCTAATAAATGCTTACTAAATACTTGTTGTCATCCAAATTTATGTCTTTCTTTCTTCAGTCATAAAGAAATAGTTTTTTGAGGAAAACATTTTAGGATTTGTCTCCATATAGTGGACTTAAATGATGCTTCCGAGTTTGAATGTCCAAAATGCAGTTTAAATGCAGCTTCAAATGGCTCTAAACAATCCTAGCTGAGGAAGAGGGATCTTATCTAGCGAAAACATCATTTTCTTTAAAAAAAAAAAAAAAACTATATACTTTTTAACCTTAAAGGCTCATCTTGTCTAGCACTGCCATGCACATGCGTACTCTGTGTAATCCGGGTCAATACAGTTTCTTTAAGATTGAAGAAAGACATGAACATCTTGGATGACAACAGGGTGAGTGCATTATCTGTAAATTTGTTTTGGAAGTAAACTAATCCTTTAAAATACTAAATGCATAAATTATAATTTTTTTTTTATATCCTATTTATATTTTCTTTAAGATAATCTGAAGATCTCTGATTTCGGACTGGCTACCATGTTCCGTCACCGTGGCCGGGAGCGGGTGTTGAACCGTCTGTGTGGTACACTGCCCTATGTTGCCCCTGAACTCATGTCACGCTCCGCATTCCACGCTCAACCTGCGGACACTTGGGCTTGTGGCATTGTGCTCACTGCAATGTTAGCTGGAGGTAATACAACAGTTTTCTGTGTGTGTCCATCATAGACTTCATTTTTGTGGAGTTTAGCTGTTGTAAGCTGCATTTTCCTATAGAGTTACCATGGGACCAGCCGAGTGAAACCTGTCAGGAGTATTTGGATTGGCTAGATAAGAAAATCTACCTCACACCCTGGAAGAAAATTGACGCTGTTCCACTAAGTAAGCTTCTTATGAGTTATTTAATTCAGTATATTTCAGTATTTAATTTTCTTTGTGTTCATTTAGACCAGACATGTGGGCTCCTTTGAACACCTGCACAAATGCTGAGAAATGTTTTAATGTTTAAAAACACCTGTGATGCTGTTTTATTTGTTTTATTTTCTCTGTCAGGTTTGCTATCGAAGATATTACTGCATAATCCAGAGGACAGATTCACCATTCCTGAAATTAAGAAACACCGTTGGTTTAGCAGAAGTTTCAAATCAGGTACTGCTTTCAAAGATCAGCTCAGTAATTGTTTTTGTGTATTTCAAGAATGTTTGTGATTCTTTTGGATCTGAATTTTTGACCACAGCAGTAAAACGACAGAGCGACACACCAGTAACCAAGATGCATCGGGCTGACTCAGAGGTCTCACAGCTGAGACGAAAAAACAGGTCAGTATGACAAATACACGAGGCAGATGACTTGATAGTTTAGTACAAATACAAATTGTACAGTTTATGCTGGATTACGTTTTAAGGAGCAGATCCATCACTACCTGTATGTTTCTGCAGTGATGACAGAGCACAGATCTCCAGCTCTCAGCCTGAGCCACAGGGATTGTGGGAGAAGGAGGTGGTTCCGGTTCACGCTGATGTCAGTGTCAGCTTTTCACAGCCTACCTGTGTTGACCACATGCTGCTAGGAACCCAACTGCTTGGCACACCAGGTGCCAGCCAGGTAACCTGTTCTATAAATTGAAAATTTATGATAATATACTGATTTATTGTTGTGTTTTAAAGGATTAGCTTACTTGCAGAATAAAAAATTCCTGATAATTTACTCACCCTCATGTCTTCCAAAATGAAGCTCCAAATTGCAGCTTCAAAGGGCTCTACACGATCCCAGCTGAAGAATAAGGTTTTTATCTAGTTAAATGATTGGCCATTTTCTGAAAAAATGTAAATTTATATACTTTTTAACCACAAATGCTCATCTTGCACTAGCTGGTCTCTATGGAAAGGTCACGCCTGACTTGGGCTGAAGTACCGACCCAGTGTTTACAAAGCGAACATGCAAAGAAAGTCAATCTGCCTTTACAAATAAAGGTAAAACAACAATGTCTGACAATTTTGAAGTTGGAGGAGAAAATGAGATGGAGTTTTTTGCGCTTTCCTATTTCTGGTTAAAAAGTATATATATTTGTATTTTCTGTAGAAAATGACTGAACATTTCGCTAGATAAGACCCTTATTTCTAGGCTGTGATCATGTAGAGCTCTTGGAAGTTGCATTGAAACTGCAATTTGGACCTTCAATCTGTTGATCCCCATTGAAGTCCACTATATGAAGAAAAATCCTGGAATGTTTTCTTGGAATGAAGTTGCATTGAAACTGCAATTTCTTTTTTCACTTCATGTCCGAGTTACTTTTATTGTTGTAATTTGGGTTGATTTAACTAAAAGGTTATAGGTCTTTTTTTTTATTCATTTATTTATTTAATGAATAATGTTTAATTGTTAAAGACTTCATTTATTTAATTTTTCAGAGCCCATGGCAGCGGTTGGTGAGAAGAATGACCAGGTTCTTTACTACGGTAAAGGCAGAACCGTCTTGTGTTGCTCTCCGTGATGCCTGCATTGCAATGGGTCACACATGGAAACAGAGCTGCACCAATCAGGTAAACCAGATAAAACAAATCAGTTGTAATATTTAAAGCATTTGAAGTGCTTAGCACTAAATCTTGAACCATATTTTGCACTGATCTTCTCGTTTTTTCTCTTTTTTGATTCATAGGTGACAGTGTCCACAATGGATCGCCGCAACAATAAGCTGATCTTCATAGTGCACTTCCTGGAAATGGAGGAACGCATTTTAGTAGACTTCCGCCTGTCAAAGGTTAAAACAAGCCCAACCATTAAATTACTTCTATGCTATCATTTGTTAATTGCATATACTACACTATGATGCTTCTAAGTTAATCGGTAACACAACTAAAACTAATATCAAGAATCTTTCAGTGAAAAATATGTATATTTTTTATTTGAATAGTTAAGAACTGTCTTCTCAAAATTATTCTTTTGTGTTCTAGGGTGACGGTTTGGAATTCAAGAGGATGTTCCTGAAACTAAAACAGAAGCTGTCTGACATTATTAGCAACCAGAAGGTTTTGCCTCTGAATTGATGTGTTCACATTTTTACATGCAAACTCTGCTTTCACATATGCGTACACACAGGTACACTAAGTTGTTTTATGATCGTGGAACATTTTTAGATTTGCTTGTTTGTAGTTGTGTATGTTTGTTTTTCTGATTTCTGTGTGAAGAAGTGAGGAGGAACTGTCAAGTTTAGTTTATCTCTTCATGTTCCGTTACTATGAAGAGAGGGTTTAATTTCTGCCACTTGACAAGATGTGAGTATCTGAATGTGAAAAACAAAACTGAAAATAAATCTGTCATTAATAATGCAGTTTGGCATAGTGGGCTGTTGAAATTAGAAAAAGTTGAAAGAAACAATGAGAGACCTTTTTTGGAGCATGTAACATGATCATAGTGCTTTAGGCAGTTCACTGTTTAGAGAATCAAACTAATACCAATAATGTTCAGCCTTCATTTTATTAAACGTATATAAAGGAGTACATTTTGTTTGCAAAGACTGCTTGTTTGAAAATATCAAACTGTCAATTACTTAAATGGTTTACCAAGAACCCAGGATTTTTAGAAGCAGTTAAAATCAGTTTAGTTCAATGTAAATAGACACATTAAAGGTGAATGCAAAAGTAGTCAAGTAATCTGTGTATTCATGTGGAAAGATTGCTGAAAACGTGCTTTGTATTACCTCAGAAGTAAACAGTTAAAGAGTTAGTTCACCCAGAAATTAAAATTCTGTCATTAGTTTCTTACCCTCAAAGTATTACTGTAGCTTCATAGAATTCAGTTGAGTTGCTGTCTATGCAGAAAAATATGGTCAGAAAACTCTGGGATTTTATCAAAAATATTTTCATTTGTGTTCCAAAGATGAACAAAGGTCTTATGTGTACCTGAGGGTGAGGAATTAATGACAGAATTATTATTTTTGGGTGAAATATCATTTTAAATATAGCAAAAAATTATAACAATCCTGCTGTTAATTAACAAAATGTGCTTGTTTTCTAGTTATACCAAAACCAGGTTAGCTTTCGGATATCTGGAGCTAATCTAAATGGGAGATGCTTGCTAGAAAACTCCTTAATTGATATTAGTATAAAATTACATTCAACACAAAAAACTTTTCCTCCTTTTTTGTTTACTTCTATTGATGAAGATTAAAGTGTAGTGAATTTACGATAATAAACATGACTGTGGTCAGCCTTGGGTTTAGCTTGAGGCCATGACAGTTATAGTTACGTTGACCGGCTCCTCGCCAGGAGGAAGGTTTGTAGGTGTTGCGCTTGGCCTGGGCAGTGCCATTGGTGCCGCTGCAAGAAAAATATTTTATTTGCATTGCCGAGGTTGAAGTGAAAGACTTTTACATTTTTTGGTATGGGATGATGGTATGTCAGTCGCGTGAGGTACCTGGACTAGCTGATTGGCTTGGTTGTCCTGTACCTCTCTCCCCCTCTGCTGTCCCACCAACCTCATCCTCAGGGAAGTTAATGTTCTCTCGCGACTGGCTGTTCTGCCTGAAAACACAAATAGTGTTAAAAGTAGTAAAGTAATAGTAAAAAACTAACTGTAAAATATCAATTGTTAAACATACCTTCCAAATATCAAGTCATGAAGCCCTGTAAAGTGTGAAAGTAGTATTAGCATGCATCTGTGCTAGAGTGTTAACTAACCAGTAATTTATTTCCTAAAACATTAAAGATACTCACGTGGGTTATTGTTGCGGTTCCGTACCACATACATGAAGAGCAGTATAGTAATTATTGTGGCTATGATCATGCCCCCGATGGCTGCCCCGATCACAGCTGGGTAGGCATTGAAGGGAGGGTCGGCTGGAAGACAGCATACCTATTTCAGCTTCACAAAACCAATTGTCACAATTGCATAGTTTACCGTGGCAATCGGACATTTTCTTAAGAGCTTATTGCATAATATCAATTGTACTGTACATAGTTTTTGGGAATTAGTTTAAACACTTGGGTTAATTAGTTGATGTAGCATCATTAGCATATAAGATTATACAGATTTTCTTTAGAGGTAAGTTATCAGACAGAATGAGATGAGTAGATAAAGTAACCTCAGGAAAGCGCAAGTTAACAGGTAAAGAGGAAAGGAACAAAGGAAGAGAGATGTGTGGGTATGGAAGTGGTCAAGTGATTGTGCATTTCACCTGAATGGACAACAAAACAAAAAACAACAGCATTAGATCTTCAATGAGTGGTAAACAAAATTAGTAAAAATAATTTTCACAACAATAAAAAAAACACTTTTACTCTGGTATTTTGATATATAAATAATTGTTATCCATGTTTAGATGTGCACTGATTGTATAATTTTCAATGTCCTTTGTAAGTGCTCTCACCTGGGCTCTTTATCTCTGAAGGGATTCCAGTGGTGCGATGGTTGATGGCAGTAATGCGAAATACATAGCTTTCAATGGGATCCAGCTTGTTGACTTGGTAGTTTCGGGAATCAGGCTCTAGATCTATTACTTTAAGCCAGGGAAGGTCACTGTTTCTTTTCTTCACAGGTTCAGGGAGCCTCTGGCGCTCGATGAAGAACCCGGTGAGGTTACCCTCAGTCTGGAGCTTCCACTCTATGTCAACATCGGTCCTTTGACGACTGTTGTAAATGATCTTACTGATGCTTATATTTGGGGGCATTGGGTATTCTGAAACAGGTTGATTGAGAAAGTCAATCATTTATATGTAAAAATGGTTAATGTAACCAATTAGTAAGCTACCAGAGTTGGGAAAGACATCATGCATCCTTGTGCTTATCTATAGCAGGGCTAGGAAAATTCAGTGGCGGAGGGCCACTGTCTTGCAGAGTTTCAGTAGCCCCACAAGATCCAGGGGCAAGGTTGGATCTAGATCCAACTCCTCCCACCTTACATATCCCCAAACCTAACCATCTCCACCCCCTGGATGTGGATGTAACCTTGACTCCCTGGATCTTGTGTTCTGCAGTGAGGACTATCTTCAGAGTTTCATTTGAGTTCCAGAGCATTTTGAACAAGTTAATCAATGTCTTCAAGATCACTAGAAAGCTACAGGCAGATGTGTTTGAGGGTTGGAGCTGGACTCTTTAGGACAGTGGCCCTCCAGGACCGAGGTTTCCCAGCCCATTTGATAGATAACATGCATACTTGTGTTTATCTACCTTGTATATCAGGGATAGAAAAGCTTGGTCCTGGAGGGCCAGTGTCTAGAGTTTCAGTAGTTTCAGATGGGTAGGTTTAGGGATATGTAAGGTGAGAGGAGTTGGATCTGGATTCAGCCTTGCCCCCTGGATCTTGTGTTCTGCAGTAATGACTATCTCCAGAATTTTGCTCCAACCCTAATCGAACATGGCGAACTAGATCACTAGAATGCTACAGGCAGGTGTGTTTGAGGGTTGGAGCTAGACTCTGTAGGACAGTGGCCCTCCAGGACCAAAGTTTCCCAGCCCTTGTGTAGTGTACCTGTGTATTATCTCAAGTAGATTGTCAGTGTAATATTTAAAGACTTGCTTACTCTTCACCATCAGCATAATGGGGATCTCTGCCCCACCGACTGCATTGGTAGCTGAACACCAGTAATGGCCAGTGTCTGTATTGCTGTCCGTTTCCCGCACAGTCAAGTTGGTCCAGGCTGCAGCTCGCTCCAGGACGTACTTCTTCGGAACCTCATTCACTTGCTGTTTCAGGTTGTTGTACCAGGTGATCTCTGTGATGGGGTAGTTTCTACTCAAGATACAGGTGAGCTGGGCATCGCTGCCCTCATAGACGGTCATCAAACTGCGCTGGGTCACTAGGACAGGTGCCTCTGAAGATGGGAAGAAAGGACACAGTTTTAAAAGGATTGTTTTACATTCAAGAAGAGTAAGGACTAGCCCTTTCTTACCTAGTTTTAAAACACACTGTTTGGTCTCCTTAGTCAATGGATGTTTTGCATGGCATACAAAGGCTTTGCCACTGTAGGTAGCGCTTGACCGCAAAACCAGGATGTTTGCGTTCTCCTCAGATGTGCCTTGCATGTCCCCTGAGCTGGAGACCCACCACACCAGGGCTCGAGGAAACCCACCCTCCCAGGAGCAGGACAGCATTAGGTACTCATTGTTTCGAGTTGCATATGCAGAACACTTCGGATCTCCATAGGGCATCCCTGGCGTTAAGAGAATGCTCTATTTACTGACCTTTCATTGATCTTAAAGTGAACAAGGTGCTCTTGGTTGTACACTTACAAGTTCTGACACTGCAGCTTTTGATTTCATTCGATGTGATGTGTGAGCCTTGGCAGATGAAGATGGAGTTGTTCGCAGTGTCTTGACCTTTCTGAATCTTGGTGATGTTTGTGAGTCCCTCGCTCTCTTCGCCAAACACGTACGGGGTCCATTTCAATAAGGGAGCAGGGATACCACCTTCCCAGGTACACTGGAGGGCCAGGTCAGTGTAATTGTTTACTGGTTGGATTGAGCAAGTCGGAGCGCCATCTGGAGGATCTGTGGGAACAAAATCATTGTGTAACACAGGGCAGTGAAATGGATCTGAGGTAATTCGGGCTAATTTAGGAAACTGATAGAGGCAGAGATGCGTTCCTGAAATTGAGCCAAACGAAGAGGTCGGATTAGGTGTCTGTTATTTATCTACACAGTGGTAACAGCTAGTCGACTTCTCGAAAGTTCAGGGGTATCATTCCTGCTATAACTGAGCCAAATTTAAAGTCATATCATGAGATGGTGTTGCTGTTTTAGTATACAGAATTGGTGGGGTTGTCAGTCAAGAATAGATGTACAGTATATTCAAGGCATGAAGGGGAGATTGAGGTGTTATGACAAAACAATACTAGGCCTTTTGGCCTTTCTTGACTTGTCATAGCACAGAAACAATCACACCAGCTGTATACCTTCAGTTCTCAGAACTGTCCTTCACCTCCTCCAGATGCACGTCCTCAATCGGCCACTCTGGAAGTCTGACACCTTTGTTTACGTAACTGTCTGTACCTTCGTGTGTGTGTGTGTATGTGTGTTAGTGTGAAGGAAAAGGTGTAAGAGGAAGCAAATGCAAGAAATTTCAGAAGGAAACTTGAGGAAGCTATGAAAGGACAGGTAGAAGAAACAGGTGGCCACCAAAATCCAGTCAGGGATTTGCGGGAGCACTCACAGTAGACGGTGAGGGTGATGGTTTTCCTGGAGCGAGTGTTCAGGTAAGTGTTCTGAGCCAGGCATGCGTAGTGGCCCGTGTGCATGCGGAGGATCCTGTTGATGGTGTACTGTGGACCCGCATACACCTGGGAGTTGTTGTAGAACCAGACATACTGACTTGGGGGATTAGAAGAAGCTTGACACAGGAGAGATACTGTCTCTCTTTCCAGGGCAGAATAACCCCGTTCTGTTACTGAATAAGGAGTGACATCGATCTGAGGCTGGTCTGGACCAACTGGAAAAGAGCCAGAGATGTTTACCAAGCATATTCTCTTGAAATTGCATTTCATATCACACATAGAGTTGAGGTCAGAATTTGCAAAATGTTATTTAATTTAGCAAAATCGGAGGGATTATAGAAAATCCTTTTTATTTTTATTTTATACTGATCTGAATAAGATATTTCACATAAAAGACATTTGCATTTGTTTGTTTTAGTGATGTTCTTGAGTACTTTGTTTGTCTTGAACAGTTTAACTGTCCACTGTTCTTGAAAAACCTTCAGGTCCCACAAATTCTTTGGTTTTTCAGCATTTTTGTGTATTTTAACCCTTTCCACCAATGACTGTATGATTTTGGAATCAATCCTTTCACACTAAGGACAACTGAAGGAAACACAATGCATTAAGAGCCAGGGGGTGAAAACTTTTGGAATTTTAAGATCAGGGTAAATATAACTTATTTTTTTGTTTTCTGTTAAACATGTAAATATCTTCTGTAGCTTCTGAAGAGCATTACTAAATGAGGAAAAATATGACATTTGGAATATGACATTTCACCCCCTGGCTCTTAATGCATAGTTTTTCCTGTAATAGTTGCATACGAGTCCCTCAGTTGTCCTCAGTGTGAAAAGATGGATCTCAGAATCATACAATCATTGTTGGAAAGGGTTCAAATACACAAAAATGCTGAAAAACCAAAGAATTTGTGGGACCTGAAGGATTTTTCTGAAGAAAAGCAGGCAGTTTAACTGTTCAGGACAAACAATTGACTCATGAACAACTATCACTAAACAAAACAACACATCTGTGGATCATTCAGGTAACAACACAGTATTAAGAATCAAGTGTATGTAAACTTTTGAACAGGGTCATTTTTATAAATGCAACTATTATTTTCTGATTCTTATTTTAATACTGTGTTGTAACCTGAATGATTGACAGATGTTTTTTGTTTGTTTGTTTGTTTGTTTTAGTGATGTTCTTGAGTACTTTGTTTGTCTTGAACAGTTTAACTGTCCACCGTTCTTGAAAAACCTTCAGGTCCCACAAATTCTTTGGTTTTTCAGCATGTTTGTGTATTTTAACCCTTTCCACCAATGACTGTATGATTTTGGAATCCATCCTTTCACACTGAGGACAACTGAAGGAAACACAATGCATTAAGAGCCAGGGGGTTAGAACTTTTGGAATTTGAAGATCAGGGTCAGTTTAACTTATTTTGTCCTCTGTTAAACATGTATCTTCTGTAGCTTCTGAAGAGTAGTACTAAATGAGGAAAAATATGACATTTAGGCAAAATAAAAAAATGTACACATCTTCATTCTGTTCAAAAGTTTACGCCCCTGGCTCTTAATGCATAATTTTTCCTTCTGGAGCATCAGTGAGTTGTCCTCAGTGTGAAAAGATGGATCTCAAAATCATACAGTCATTGTTGGAAAGTGTTCAAATACACAAAAAATGCTAAAAACCAAAGAATTTTTCTGAAGAACAGTAGACAGTTTAACTGTTCAATACAATTATTCTCTTGTGTGAACTATATGTAAATGTCTTTTATGTGAAATATCTTATCCAGGTCAGTACTAAATAAAAAACATACATTTTGTATGATCCCTTTTTATTTTGGTACATTTTTTTTTATTTTTAGACTCTGCAAGGTGTATGTAAACGTTTGACCTCAACTGTATTAAATATCATATTAAAATTATATGTAGCATCTTGTGTATTTCAAAGAGTATTTAGAAGTCTTACAAATGGTGTCAAGCCAGACTCTGTCACTGCGCTGCTGGTTGACCTGGTTGCTAGCAATACACCTGTACCATCCAGTGTAATTCCGGTTGACATCAGTGACATTTAATTGGTTGTCGTCATAGATCTCAGCCACGGTGGTGAGCTGGCCTTCCCGGCTCTCTAGTTCCCATATGTAATTAACAGGCCCTGTGCCATTCTCCAGGCCACAGCGCATGGTCACTGATGTGCCCTCCACTGGCGAAGAGTCGCTCATCACAATGTAAGGTTTGGTCACTGGCACTGTTAAATTAATTACAATAGAGCCTCATTACTGATAAACCATGAAATAGTACTCATCTCCCTCATGTCTTTCCAAACCTGTAAGACCTTCGTTCATCTTCGGAATACAAATTAAGATATTTTAGATATTTTTTAAGGTTGAACCATTCATGTCACATGGACTATTTTAACAATGTCCTTACTACCTTTCTCAGTCTTGAACCTGGTAGCTCTTGAATTTCATCAAAAAATATCTTAATTTGTGTTCCGCAGATGAACGAAAGTCTTAGGGGTTTGGAACGACATGAGGGTGAGTAATTGATGACATATGAAGAACGGATACTGGTAATTTAGGGTTTTCTACACCATTCTAAATGTCAAAGGCACCCTAAATGAACCTTGAATTTGTTCAAATCAGTACTTAGACATCCTTTGATTACCACTGACCTAAAACGCGCAGAAATACATAGTAGTAATACAGCTTGGCTCCTTCAAGGGTATCATAGAGTGCCTGGCAGGTATACACTCCTTCTGCAGCCATAGGAAGCTTCTCGATGGACAGAGAGGCGCTGTTGCTGATCACTGTCAGATTACCCAAGTCATTGGCTAATTTCTGTATTTTGGGACCCTTCCCGAAGTTGTACACAATGGCACGGATGGTGTCCGTGCCTAGTTTGGTGAAGCCCCAAATGTAGACATCGGGCAAAGTAGGGCCACATTCTAAGATCACTCCACGTCCCACCACGCCATTGGTCCTGGTTTCACTGTATACCACCTGCCCCGGGTCCAAGATCTCTACGCCTGGAAGAGCACACAAATTTCGAATGTGGCAGTGCTTCAAGTTATTATTAGCATTGATTATGTGAATATATGCGACACTGGACCACAAAACCAGTCCTAAGTAGCATGGGTATATTTGCAGCAATAGCCAAAAATACATTGTATGGGTCAAAATTTTCGATTTTTCTTTTATGCCAAAAATCATGTTCCATGAAGATATTTTGTACATTTCCTACTGTAAATATATTAAAACTTAATTTCTGATTAGTAATATGCATTGCTAAGAACTTCATTTGGACATCTTTAAAGGCAATTTTCTCAGTATTTAGATTATTTTCGAATATTGTCCAATCCTAGCAAACTATACATCAATGGGAAGCTTATTTATTCAGCTTTCAGATAATGTATAAATCTCAATTTCAAAAAATTGCCTCTTATGACTGGTTTTGTGGTCCAGTGTCACATAAATATTTGTCCTCATTTGACAGATCAGAATCTGGACAAGAAAACAAATACTTCCAGTCAAGTGGAACAGTTAACAAATATATGATTGGAAGAATTAGTTGATAGCACTGAACAGAATATTAAAAAAATATAAAAAATGGTTATTGATATTCTTACCTTGAATGAGGAGGGGTATAAATAAAACAGTAAGGCAGATGTAAGGCCCCCTTAAAGCTCTGTGGACCATGGTGCCATGACTCTCATATCCAATGCATTGACCAAGATGTAAAAAAGCACAAAAACAGTCTCCCAGATAATAAAAGACAGAGAAAAATATCCAATGAATATAATGTGACCTGTCCGAGCGTATTACTGCCGAAGTCAACAGGCTTAATGAGAGAAAGAGGCAACTGAGTCTAAACTGATTTGGCTTGAATAATTTAGAGACCTTCCCCTCCATGTACAAGAATACAGTGGACTGGAGTAGAGAGGTTTAGGATGACACAATGATAGCTGTGTCTCATATATTATTGAAGGTGGCGGGATGGATGGCCGTTCTTGCATTCCATCACCCACAGTGAGAAAGAAAAAACCTCTGTTACATGCTGAGTTCTATCACAATGATTTATCTTTTATATATAAATAAATAACAGTTGTTAAAAATAAATTACAGTGATGTTACAGCATTAATGAATTCAATAAGTTGTTTCAGTAAGGCATATTTTTCATCAGTTTGGTAACCATCCATGCAATCCATGTCTCACTACCAAATTGTTTTAATGCAGGCTGCATGTAAAGATAGGTTCTGGCTGCTAGGTGCAATTTAACAAAATCTAAATTTAGATTACAGGGCTAGTTAGCCAGGTTCACAGCCCAAGGAGATGCACTTTAATCACAGATGCTGGCTCTTCTCTGAGCTCATCCCTTTCTGAGTTTGAGGTCAGAATTATACTACTGGTGTGTGTGTGTGTGTGTGTGTGTGTGTGTGTGTGTTTCCATCCATGACAGCTCAGTCAAGCAGAGGAAACAGAGTGCTCTCTACATTCATTCATGAGTTTCTCAAGTTACGCTTCCATGTGAAGTGCATAAACACACCAGGAAAGACAGTTAAGACTGCAAGTGTTTATGAAGTGTTTCCCATAAACAGTTGAGGTCAAAAGTTTTCATACACCTCGCAGATTCGGCAGAATGTTAATTATTTTAGCAAAATAAAAGGGGTAATACAATATGCATGTTGTTTTTTATTTAGTACTGACCTGAGTACGATATTTCGCATAAAATACATTTACATATACTCCACAAGAGAAAATAATAGTTGAATTAAAAAAAAATGACCCCGTTCAAAAGTTTACATACACTTGTTTCTTAATACTGTGTTGTTACCTGAATGATCCACAGCTGATTTTTTGTTTAGTGATAGTTGTTCATGAGTCAATTGTTTGTCCTGAACAGTTAAACTGCCCGCTTTTCTTCAGAAACATCCTTCAGGTCCCACAAATTCTTTGGTTTTTCAGCATTTTTGTGTGATTTCAGCAAAGATTGTATGATATTGAGATCCATCTTTTTACACTGAGGACAACTGAGGGACTCATATGCAACTATTACAGAAGGTTCAAACGCTCACTGATGCTTCAGAAAGAAAAACAATGCATTAAGAGCCGGGGGGTGAAAACTTTTGAACGGAATGAAGATGTGTACATTTTTTCCTAAATATCATATTTTTTCATTTAGTATTACCCTTTAAAGCTACAGAAGATACTTATATGTTTCGCAGAAGACAAAATAAGTTAGATTTACCCTGATCTTCAAATTCTAAAAGTTTTCACCCCTGACTCTTAATGCTTTGTGTTTCCTTCTGAAGCATCAGTGAGCGTTTGAACCTTCTGTAATAGTTCTGTAGTAGTTTAATAGAGTCCCTCAGTTGTCCTCAGTGTGAAAAGATGGATCTCAAAATCATACAGTCCTTGTTGGAAAGGGTTCAAATACACAAAAATGCTGACAAACCAAATCATTTTTGGGACCTAAAGGATTTTCCTGAAGAACAGCGGGCAGTTTAACTGTTCCCGACAAACAAGGGACTCATGAACTAAATGGGAAAAAAAACAGCCGTGGATCATTCAGGTAACGACAGTATTAAGAATCAAGTGTATGTAAACTTTTGAACAGGGTCATTTTTATAAATTCAACTATTAATTTCTCTTGTGGGCTATATGTAAACATCTTGTAACATGCGTTTTGTATGATCCCTCTTATTTTGCTAAAATAATTAACATTTTACAGATTCTTCAGGGTGTATGTAAACTGTAGACCTCAGCGCGTCCGCTTTCACAGGAAAAATATGACATTCGAAAGCGTTCAATACGCGTTCTTTGAGGTTCTGCTACAAGTTCTGTTGGTTTTAACACAAGGTTTACAGAAACGTCACTGCTCACACACTCATACAAATAGTTCATAATCTGAGTTATGTGATTAGCGCAAATCAGTTCTGTAACCAGACGAAACCAGCTGTGATCTGTCATTTTATGTTCGCGCCAGATGGCATACAGTATGTTAAATGCAATCTATAAATAGGTTTAATCAGATTACTGTTCCATTATAAATCTTGTGTAATCATCACAATAACGTTTTGCATTGCATTGCATTGCATTGCATCATCATATCGCGGTAAAATGCAAGAAAAATAAGCCTGTTCAAACTAATCAGACCGAAGCCAATGTGTATTTATTTATGCATTTATTAGTAGAAAAGAGAAAAAAATCACAACTGGTTAAAATATTACACCATTAATAGCTTATTCAATACCATATGGTCACTGTAACAACACACAAATACATATAATGCAATCCGTTCTCATGCTCTATACACTATATAAATACTTCTTATACACCGTGCATGGAGGAACTTTGTACCATTGTGCATGAATGTCACAAAGCATAATGTAAACAATAATAAAGGACAAATGACCAGAGATTCACGGTTCTACAGAAATACTTTCTGGAATTTGCTGGTGTGCTTGTAAAAAAAACTCTCACATACATATATATATATACAGCATATACATTATAAAGATGCAGATACATACGAATAATGATTATTTGATGAAGTATTGGTCAGATCATGTGACTGTTGCATGTTTCACTATTTCAATTTTAATAAAACACAATTACATTTTTTCAAGAATTTAGCTAGGGAAATATATTTTTACCGCTACCATGTTATCTTATTGTCGCAAGTTTACTATTATGAAAGTAGCTGTTTAAAAATGAAACAAATATGGTGGAAATTCCAAATGAAAGATGGATAACTGTACAGAATACAATAAACAATATGGGCCTGTTGTAAATGAAATGTACTGCCCACCGACCTACTAAGACAATGAGAATCTGATTTATTCTGTACACAGATCCAAAATCTACTCTGATTTAATCTGTTATTTTTCAGATTAATTCTAAGCAATATTATTATAAAAAATAAAAAATGTGCACACAAATCCAATTATGCTTTTTAAAAAGATCTATTCAGAAAAAAGTACACAATGACCAGAGCAACTGAAGAAAGACAGAAAGGTCACAAATGTGTTTATACGTACTGCTCTTTGGGGAAGGTGTATGAGGAGATGGGGCCGGGGGGTGTGGGGTACGTGAATATGGCGGTCTTGTTCCCGTGCTGAGTGTAGGGGTTTTGGGGCAGGAAGGTCAGAGGAGGTTGAATGGGAGGAGAGTGTTGCTCCAGATAATCCTCTTTGTTACACGCCAAACGGTAACTCACATAGTCGGCCGTGTTTGGTAGCTCGTCGTAGAACCTCCCGGGGCTCTGTGGGAACAAAGATACAAGGTCAGAGAATGAGAGAATAGCGCTGTGCATTTTTAATGAGGCACGTGGCAGACACCGTCTGCCTGATATTACGCACTCTAGTCAAGTTTGGACCTTTTTCCAATGACCATTTCTAGAATACATAAATCTTTAAAAAGTAGCAAA
>NC_133379.1:23528216-23743216 GCF_049309525.1 Garra rufa | reverse complement strand
TATATTATTAAATGTGATTTGATAATATTAAACAAATATTAAATATGTTTTGTAAACTTTATCTAGATTAATACCCGAGGTGGAAAAATATACTTTGTAGACACTTTAGTCAATATTTAGGCCTCAATAACGAAATCTCAGAATTTCATACATGCATTCTTACACATGTAGCATTTTAATGGGTTGAATACTTACGAATCATTGTCTGACCCTGCATGTTTCTGCCGCTGTTGTTTTTTGACCAAATATATTGTGCCAGCTATACTGAAGATGATGCCCAGTGCAATCACCCATCCAAGGACACCCATCACCCTCTCTGCAGCACTCAGTGGCTGGGGTTTCTCTGCAGGAAAAATACATCCGTGCTAGCTCCACAATATACACTTCATAACACATTAAATCATTAACTTTGTAATACTCCGTTGTACTTAAGTATTCAAACCTGACATGCCTCTGAAACATGTTTCTGCTCAAACATTAACGAGAATAGCTCTATTGTGCAGTCCCAGTCCTATTGTTTTGTGTTGATGAGAAAAAAACTCACACATCCGGCTTACATGCCCTTCCTTTGTGCAAACTCATACCAACAAATGGGGCTTCCATGGAAGGGATTCATGGGAGCTTTCCCAGAGGTCACTGTGTACATAAAACAACAATGATGTAAATGCCAACTAGTGAAAAAGGGGATTTGTTGTGTGGTGCTCTAATGGCTGTAAAAAAAAGATGTTAATGGCATAATATGTCCACTCAAAATAGACAACACCCAACCTCACATAAGTGACTGTTACCACAAACAATGTCCTGATCGGATGACCCCAAATATACCACTTAAATTGCTCTGCTTGGAAAATTGTGCTTATTCATTTATTGATTCTGATGTATCAGAAGCAATACATTTTTCAGACAGAAGACTTTATGATGTACATTTTATCTTAACTGACTTGATTTATACATTTTGTAGTTATTTCAGCAGACTTACTAACACTTGTGCTTTCACAATAAATACAGGAGAGCAGCAAAAACAAACACTGTATATCTGATAATGTTGTTCTTGGCAGTATAATATATAGGAGACAAAAACACATTAAGAGTTTCGTGAATAAATTAAGCAAGGTTAGCAAAATTGTGTTTTACAGACTATACAGAACCACAATCATTATTGTGAAAATGACTGCTTCGCTGCTTTCTATTAGAAATTTACAAATGAAAAAACACTCCAATTAGCACAAAACACAATGTATTAGAAATTTTACAGCACATCATATGAAAGTACAGTACATTACCTGCAAAAGACCAATGTAACATTCAACCAGTTTGTTCCTCAGTGTCATAAAACTGAAATAATTTAGCATTTCAAAGCACTATTACAGTACACATATTTTTATAACATCTTAAATATCTTTTCAGATTGCAGCCACTGAGACATGCAGTGAACCACTGACTCTTGAAAGCTATAGCCACTAGCCAGTTTATTTGTGTGATTGTTATATCTATACATTTCGATATTTTTAACAAGTGGTATTTGACTACTGCAGTGCAGGAATTCACTATCTGTTTTTAATAAACAAAAAACACAATATCTGACAAAACAAGGCGATGTTTTCATGAATCATGCGGAAAACCATACAACCAATACAGTGTAAGACTTGCACAACTGATAGGGTACAGTGAAGTTTCAATTGCTTCTAAGTAAACACTAGCCTGAGGCCAAAATTCTTTCTCAGTACATCGGCACTGTCAAGACATGTATTCACTTCCAGGCAAATGCCTAGTTTATGTTTGAGATGTTAACTCTGTTACAAAACCTACTGAGTCAGCATCCTAAACGTGATGGAAAATAACTGATTTGGACGCCATCACAGAAACTCAAAATTGTGCTCTGTACTAAGGAATGTAAATCACATTGGGTTTCAATAGTTTGAAGTAAGCATGTTGCTTAGGAAACAGCACAATACTCTATAAACAATCCACACAGAAAACAACACACAACTGATTTCAAAACAGTTTGAAGTTTGCATGTTGCTAAGCTAACAGCACTGTTACAAAACCTTGTGGCTCAACATCATAAACAACATTAAAAGTGAGCAGTTTGGAATCATCAGTGTCACATAAAACAGTCCAAACATAACAGTCCAAAAAGCTAGGAAAGCTTGAGGCGGCATCCTAAACGACACTGAAAGTGTTTGTTTTTTGCGATGCCAACGTAGGCCGAAACGTAAACAGTGGTCTGTACTAGAGAATTCAAATCACAATCGATTTCAGTAGTATGAAGTTATAATGTTGCTAAGCTAACAGCACTGTTACGAATCCTTGTGATTCAACATCCTAAACAACCCTCAAAAGTGACCTATTTGGTCACAGTGTGCCACATAATAAGCACTCTGCACCAAAGAACACATTCACAACTGATTCCAGTACAGTTTGAAGTTAGCATATTGCTAAGCTTACAACACTTTTACAAAACTTTGCGATTTAACATCCTAAACAACACTAAAAGTGACCAATTTGCGATGCCAACATACGCCAAAACTCTAGTGGTCAGTACTAAAGAGCGCAAATCACAATCAGTGTTAATAGTTTGAGGTCAACATGCTAAGCTAACAGCACTGCTACAAAACCTTGTGATTCAACATCACAAACAACATTAAGAATGACCAATCTGGGATGCCAACATAGGTAGAAATTCAGTGTGTCACATTAAAAATGCTGTGCACAGGATAACGCAATTCACAACTGTTTTCAACAATGTTTGAAGTTAGCATGTTGCTAAGCTGTTAGAAAACCTTGTGAGGCAGTCTCCTAAACAACACTAAAGGTAACCAATTTGGGATGCCAACATAGGTAGAAATTCAGGGTGCTTTCACACCTGTCTCATTTAGTTCGGTTGAATCGCACTAGAGTTCGTTTTCCCTCCTGGTGCGGTTCGTTTGGGCAGGTGTGAATGTAGCAATCGCACTCGAGTGCGCACCAAAAGCGGACCAAAAAAGCGTACCGAGACCTGCTTGAAGAGGTGGTCTCGGTACGCTTTCAAACGAACACTGGAGCGGTTCGTTTGTGGTGAGAACATGAACCGAACTAGAACAGACCCAACCGCAAAAAGTACGGCCTTTTTGGACTAATCCAGCTGCCGTAGTCTGCTGCGCTGTTCATTATGGGATGAGGACAAGTATTTGTTGACAGTTAGCGCTTTAGCAACATAGCCCCATGACAGCTCGCGGACAAACTTGGAGTTGTGAGTAGGAGCGGAGCCTCATAAATTTGGTCTGATGATCATATAGGTCCCAACTTTCGAAAACTCACAAGAACATCACAATCTTTCTCATTGTTTAAGGGGCCGTTCACATGTCGTGCCTAAAAACGCGTGGAAAACGCTAGACGCGCCGCTTTCTCTCTTTCCAAATGGCTTGAGCTCCAGTGGCGTCTGCCGTTGCTAAGCAACAATGACCTGCGCTCTCCATAAATACGCGAAAGTTTCAGCAAAGGATAAATGGATTTTCAGCATTAAAAATCGCTTGCAGTAGCTCTGCTATTATATTTATTCAAAAATGTTTATTCCTGTATAGCTATGATAAGCTGTTTCTCCAACTTGCCAGTGCTTTCAATGTTATTACGGGAAAGGATGAAGCTGATTGGTTGGTTCATGTCACATGACCTACGGTGCGCTTGCAGCATTTTGAAAACTTGAGATGTTTTTATCTCGATGCGGCGCGTTCGCGGATGGAAAAAAACGTGCCTAACAGTTTACAAAATACGTTCAATACACTGATCTATATAATTCTCTATTATAGATCAGTGGTTCAATGACACGATCTGGCCAACGAGTGATGTGGATGTTGTCACATGACTGCATTTTGGTTAGTTTCAACTGGTTCGGACCAGAGCAATCAGTGTGGTGTGAAAAGGACCTAAAACGGCAGAAAAATGCTACAATGTATCATTTGTTGCCCTTGGTCCGGACCAAATGAACCGAACCACAGATGTGAAAGCACCCTCAGTGTCACATAAAAAGTACTCTGCACAGGAAAACTCAGTTCACAACCAATTTCTACGCTGTTTAAAGTTAGCATGTTGCTAAGCTAACAACATTGTTACAAACCCTTGTGATTCAACATCCTAAACAACATTATAAGTGACCAGTTTGGGATGCCAACATATGTAGAAATTCAGTGTGTCACATAAAAAAATGCTCTATACGAAAGAACGCAATTCCAGTACAGTTTAAAGTTAGCATGTTGCTAAGCTAACAGCACGGCAACACAACCGTGTGATTCAACATCCTAAACAACATTGAAAGTGACCAGTTTGGGAAGCCAATATATGTAGAAACATAGGTAGCCTGTTGCTAAGCTCATAGCACAATACTCTATATGTGACCCTGGACCACAAAACCAGTCATAAGGTTAAATTTGACATAACTGAGACTTTCTATTGATGTATGGTTTATTAGGACAATATTTGACTGAGATACATCTATTTGAAATCAGAAATCTGAGGATGCAAAAAAATCAAAAAGACTGAGAAAATCACCTTTAAAGTTGTCCAAATTAGGTTCTTAACAATGCATATTACAAATCAAAAATTACATTTTGATATGTTTACAGTAGGAATTTTACAAAAAATCTTCATGGAACATGAACTTTACTTAATTTCTTAATGATTTTTGGCATAAAAGAAAAATCAAAAATTTTGACCCATGCAATTTATTTTTGGCTATTGCAACAAATATACCCCAGCGACTTAAGACTGGTTTTGTGGTCCAGGGTCACATATACACAAACATTCACTGATATTCAGTAAAATAATGAATCACATTTAAATATGTATATCTCTATTTATAGGAAATGTAACTTAGAATTGCATAAGACAACTTATAAATGACACTTAGATTATCTGATCTTAGGCGCCGCAGATTATTATGGGACAGTCTTTTATAGTAATGCTGATTTAGAATTTTGGCATTCCAAGAGGCAGCATTATTATACAAATAATTATGCATAATTACAATGGCTGCTGTAAATAGCTCAATAGGTTTTGAAACAGAGAAGTCAACACCATGGTCAGTCATTGATCAATCTCAAAACATCCATCATCAGTTTAGATGTTAATGTCAATAACGTCCTCTAGGTGATTCAAATCCATTGTCAGTTTGGATCCCAAAGCCTGCTTCAAACGAAAGGGAGATGGCAAGAAACAAGAAAATAGCAGAAAACGACCATGGCAAGAAGCTCAAAGTCTTCAGTTCTACACATACCACTCTTCTTTAGAGATGACAGAGCCGTCCATCTGAGGAATCATGTCCACTGAGACCTCCACCTCAGATCCATAATCATAAATGTAAGTCTGCTCGCTGTGTCCGCACCTCTCATGGTCTTCGATCAGTCCCGTGTGGTAGGCCTGTATCCTGCCGTCGTGGCAGTTGTGGAACTCCTGAACGCTTCTTCCTAAGATACTGGAGCCTCTGTAAAGTCCCAGCTTCTTCTCTTCATCTGAGTCTTCGGAGAAGGTCATACTGTGAGGTATTGAGGGGTGTGAAGGCACGCTGCCAGCCTTGCTGTAACCATTTCCAAGGATTTGCTTCTTGGTACTGTAATCTCCTTTAAACATGCTTCTCCGGCGATAGAAAAACACTACCAGGAGAGTAATGGCGGCCAACAGCACTGTGCCACAAACAACAGCTCCACCAATGATGACAAATGCTTTCTGTGGCTCCTGAGACACCCCGTGTGGGGAGTTAGGGGATTCTGGGTAAGGAAAGAGATCACCTCAATTAAGTATAACAATATGGGGTTGTTAAAGACCTTGGCTGTATCCAAAATCGCCCCCTATACCCTCAAATAGTGCACTATTTGAGCTATTAGTGCACTATTTGAGGGGACAGCCATTTTTAAGTGGTGTCTGAAACCATAGTGGACGTTCCCGAGCGCACTCATTCAATCCCACAATGCACCGCAAAAACGAGTGTACAACTGATGTACGCTCAACAGCTAGAGATAACCCATAATGCACTGAGAGTTGCGCGCCGATTGAATTCCCGCGTTTCACCAGCACATGGCGCCCGCAGCTGAATTATCCATCCGTTTATTTTTCAACGCTCTCATCCACTGCGTAATACAGCGTGCAACATAGGTACAAATTCGTTGTAAATTGATTATTAAATAGTTTAACCAGGGTTTATACGTAAACTCCTTGACATAGTTCAAGATAAATCCTTTAATCTTACTACTCGAACTGTCCGTTTTAAATGATTGTTAAACAGTAAGCAATACTATGCAAAAGCGCCAGTCCTTCCGGTGCACTCAGTGTCCGAATTCACTCACTCGTTTTCATTCACTCCGTCAAGTGAACTGTACTAGTGGACTAATGTAGGGAATAGTGAATAGGGTATAGGGGGCGATTTCGGATACAGCCCTTGTGTACAGCTTTCTTTTCTTGAACAGGATCATAGCAAAGGGCTTGCATTTTTACATTAAACAAGCCATAGGCTATTAGACAAGCATTTAAAAGTTTGGGAAAGGAAAGATTTTTTATTTTTTCATTCAAGAAAATTAACATAAAAGGTTTTATTTTAGGTCTTTTAAGAGTACACTAGCATAATAGACTGTGACTAAAAGCCACAGAGCTTTTAGTCACTGTCAGAGTATTTTGATTTCACAAGGTCTTTAATAAAAGCAACATGGGTAGAAAGAGGGAGTTGGAATAGGAAAGACTTCTATTCTTTGTATTTGCTCCCCATGGAATCAAATCCCAGGTGCCATTACTAAACCAAAGAGACTGAACCATGCAGCAAACCAGAACCACACATGTACATACAGGTAAATGTAAACACGCAGTTTCTATAGACCACACCTTATGCTCGCAGCATGCAAAGCGAAAAATATGACTCAAGAGATCCTCACAGACAAAGGTTCATTCAGGAGCCACATGCAGACAACTTGCAGCCACATGCATAGTGCTGCGCCAGCAAGCAAGTTTAAACAAAACACCTTAGGGCTGAGGAAAAAAATACAGGCAGGAGAGTGAGCTTCCACATTTCAGGCAGTGAACGTCTACATTGTTTATTGACAAACAATGGCATGATAAGCGATGTTTCAGAGGCAGTCGAGAGTAAACATAGGGTAAAAGTCTAAAAATGTATCCACATGCACAGAAGCACTTAAGCTGCATGCTTTTAGTCGAGTAGGAAGTGCTAACAACATACCTGTGACAATGACTTCAACAGATGCAGAGCCTGTCCCAATGCTGTTGGTGGCTTCACAGACATATGTACCAGCGATGTCATAGGTTACAGGACCTTTAAAGATCAGCACATCTTCACGAGGCTCTGCTGCATTTGGCATAGTTCCATTCAAGCTAAAGAAAGAAAGGCTCATCAGTTTGTGCATGAGATTTCACTGATGTTTAGATGCTACGAACAACTGAAAGAAGAGTTAAAGAGATAGTTCACCCAAAAATGCAAATTCTGTCATTAATTACTCACCCACATGTCATCAAACCCAAAAGACCTTCGATAATTTTATAACACAAATATTTTGCTGAAATCCGAGAGCTTTCTGAACTGCGTAGACAGCAATGCAACTGACACATTCAAGGCCAAGAACGGTAGTAAGGACATTGTTCAGATTGAATCAAAAATATCTTAATTTGTGTTCTGAAGATGAACAAAGGTCTTTCAGGTTTGGAACGACATGAGGGTGAGTAAGTGATGACAGAATTTTTATTTTTGGGGGAACTAACACTTTAAGTGTATTGTACGGAGCCCCTTACGTCACCTGTAGAAGAAAAATAATTAATCCGTGGGGACGGTTTTGCAATTCGTTCCCTCAGTTTATAAACCGTACTCACGAATTCTTAAACTGTTCCCTCGGTTTAACAATTCATGCCCACGGATTAACAAACCGTGCCCACGAATTTCCAATCCGTGCGCTCAGATTTTGTAAACCGTACCCTCGGATTTTGAATCCGTTCCCACAAATTCATAATCCGTGCGCACGCTTTCGCAATCCGTTCCCACAGTTTGTAAACTGCTCTCACGGATTTGTGATTATTATAAGCTTTTCACCCAGAGTTAGGTGCATGCTGCACTATTAATGTTATTATTAAATAAGGCCTATTATTACATTGCATTTAGTTTGAGAGCAAAGGAATGGTAACATCACCTGTACATTATTTGTTTTGTATTGCTTTTTACCTTCTCCTCTCCAAAACTCGTTTTTTTTTTAATTCAGGTAATTTTATATTTTGAAAAATATTATTATATAAAACAAAGCCGTTTGAACAGCGCTCTTCACTTTTTCTTTTATTTTGGTACCATGACGGCACTTACAAAACAGGCTTCTTTTTATCGTTTATTTTACATTAATAACCAATAGGTTAAAACACATGATGTTTTGGCAGCTAATCTATTGGTGATTAATATAAAATAAAGCTAAAAACTCTGTTTTGTCAGTGTTGCATAGTCTCATATAGCCTACTGAGAAATAAAGTTTAATAAATGCAAAACAATGCATCCAGCACTTAAACAGGTGTCCTGTTTGAATTTGGGGGCGGGGCCACAAATCCGTGAGAGCAGTTTACAAACTGTGGGAACGGATTGCAAAAGCGTGCGCACGGATTATGAATTTGTGGGAACGGATTCAAAATCCGAGGGTACGGTTTACAAAATCTGAGCGCACGGATTGGAAATTCGTGGGCACGGTTTGTTAATCCGTGGGCACGAATTGTTAAACCGAGGGAACAGTTTAAGAATTCGTGAGTACGGTTTATAAACTGAGGGAACGAATTGCAAAACCGTCCCCACGGATAAATTATTTTTCTTCTACAGGTGACGTAAGGGGCTCCGTAGTATTGCAAACTGTTTTAAGTTTCTGTGGTAGTTGACACATATCTTTGGTCTTGATATAATATATAATATTCAGTGTTCAATATCCATTTCAGTGTATTTTAACTGAACATTCTTTGAATAATAAAAATATTGGCACAGAATTCAAAGGCATGTTATTTACGTAGACTAAACTGACGTACTATCTCCACTGAAACAAAGAGATGGGTGGGTTCGCATCAGCCAAGCAGTTGAGCTGAACATTCTCTCTGTTCAAATACCAGTTCCCATCGAAACCCTCCATTATCACCTCTGGTTCATCTGTAAACAAGGAGAAAACAGAGCATACATTTTTCTTCAATGGCCACTTAAAAATGGATTTGAACAGTAATGAACATTTAGAATAAATTTACTTTAATAGAAAACTCATGGTGATGTAATTTTAAATACATTTTAAACTAAAAATTAAACTGCAATTACTATTAAGCTAAAATAAATAAAAAAAATTATAGAAAAAGCATTGTATTATACGTACTAGACAAATAATAATAAATAAATTTAAATTAATTATTAAACTAATAATTAAATCTAAAATACATTTTAAAGAGACTTTTAATAAATCAAAAATATACTAGTTCAAATGTTTGGGGTTAGTAAGATTTTTTAAATATTTTTGAAAAAAGTCTCTTTCAAAAATATCGTGAAATTTTATTACAATTTAAAGTAACTGTTCTATGGAAGCCCATTTCCGCCACTGAATAAAAAAGTTACTGCAACTTTTAATTCACAAAGTCCGAATTCCATGATATGAACTCAATTTCCAGAAATAAAGTCTGAATTGCAAGATAAAAAGATTCAGACATTTTTCTTCCAAATGCGAGTTATCTCATCTCATAATTCCGACCTTTTTTCTTGCAAATGCGAGTTTAGATCTTGCAATTTTTTTGGCAAGATTTTTTTTCCTCAGAATTCCATGATATAAACTCAACTATGAGAAATAGTCAAAACTGTGAGATATAAACTTAACCCTTGTGAGACCTTATGGACATTTTTGTCCATTTCAGTTTTGTTTTTTTGTTTTAAGTGTGCCTGTGTTAATGCTAACTGCATAAATCTTGACTCAGGTGTGTATTTTTATTTAAATTTTTATTTTTCACCCTCATTTCCTTCAAAAAATCTATTTTACCCTCCGTACAAAAAATACTCACACTCAGGACCTTAAGGGCAAAAATGTCCACTCATTAAAACTGCAGTTTTTTAACCCAGGGCCATTTGACTATAAAATGATGCAATGTTTGCTAATAGGCATTCATTCTATCGGCAAAGCTTCAAATTTTATATTTTTACCATTTTTTACTAGATTGTGGCATTTTTTTCCAAATTTGGCATATAAAAGAAATACTTGCTTTGTGTTTTCTGCTTATGCATATTACAGTCTATTATAGAGTCAATTGGAAAAATAATGCAGCTTTAGTTGTGTGGGTATGTTGGTAAGGATGTCAGAAAATTGTATTGGTGTATTTAGTTTGAAAGAAGTTATATTGTACTGGCAATCAAAAATCCCACTCCATGTATATGAGTCACACCCTTGGCAGGGTCGTAGGGCAATTTGAAAACTCTGAATACGATCAAAGAAGGTTAATGAGCTTTGAGGATTTTTCTTTTTCACCCAAACACACATCTTAATCCTTAATTGCAATTTTTCATTTGTTATTTGTTGTACAGAGATAAAAGGTGAGCATGAATTTGATGTAGAAGTTCAGAAGCCCCTAAACACATTGTTTTTGTTTTCACCACAAGAAAATGCTGATTGTGTAGTCTGGTAGATTTTATACAAAGTTTGAGTGTTCGCACAGCCAAACAGGTGTTCGCACAGCCAACATATTTGGTGCTTGAGGGCTTGGTCATTTCATTGCTTTGCAAGATGAAGAGACGTTACTCAGCAGAGGAAGCTCTGGAGCTGGTGTTGCCCACTGACAGTGAGCATTATGTAAAGAAACCAGGTTTTAAAGCATTACAATTCTGAAAATGAATGAACGTTTGATAATTATGAATAGAAGAGATGCTGATGAAATAACAACAGTCGGTAAAAGTGGAAAAAAATATTAATATGTAGCATTTCTATGACAGATTTTTGACATTGCATTTTTAATGGCTAATATTTTCATTGTTATTATTACTTTTCATGTATTGTAACTATTATTATTGTTTTTTTTTGTTTTAGCCTCTAGGACATGTGTTGAAAATTAGCATGTGTGCTAAAACACTTAAGCAAATACATATGGTTTGTCCAATGTAATTGTGATGTCCATGCCGAATAAAGAATAATAATAATGTGTAACTTTTTTTGAACGTACAAGGGTTAAAATTGTTGAAATCGAGTTATAAAGTCAGAATTGCCAGATTCTGACTTTTTTCTGAATTCTTGTGATATAAACTCAACTGTGAGAAATTAAGTCAAAATTACGAGATAAAAACACGCAGTTCTGACTTTTTATCTGAGTTTTTATCTCACAACACACGTTATATTTTGCAATTCTGACTTTTTTTCTTATAATTGTAAGATATAAACTCGCAATTGCAAGTTATAAACTCACAATTCTGACTTTTTTCCCCTCAGAATTCCATAATATAAACACAACTGTGAAAAATAATTTCAAAAATCAGAATTTTTAGATATAAACTTGCAATTTTTAAATAATGGCCAAAGTATTACGCAGAATTGAGCATTTATCTCACAATTTGAGAAAAAAGTCAGAATTGGCGAGTTTGTATAACACAATTCTGAAAAAAAAACTTGTGAGATGTAAACTTTCTATGAGAAAAAAGTCGCAATTACCTTATATTTTTTTATACAATGGTGGAAATGTACGGTGGCCGAGAGAGGCCAACGCGCTGCAAACAAGAAAACACATGCAAACAGAAAAAAACCACAACAAATTAAGAAAACATCTTCATCAGTTTGACAACACAGGCGCTGCAAATCCTCGCAACGCAAACACAAATACGGAAACGCGCTGCAAATTCTCACAACACAACCAAACTCAGAAACGCGCTGCGAACACACGAGGGCGCTGCAAACTAACAAACGCGCTGCATATAGCGCGGTCCACAACGGAAATGTTTCAGGGGGACCTCAAAAAGTGACGAACTCATCTGGGACCTGATTATTTATATCACTATATTACCTGATTATTTAAATCACTATCACTTTTAAGTGATACTATACTATCACTAAAAGGTAATAGTTCACCAATAACACCTCTGCTCTGACCAACAGCCACTGAAAAAATAATCAGGTCCCAGATGAGTTTGTCACTTTTTGAGGTCCCCCTGAAACATTTCCGTTATGGTCCGTGCTATATGCAGCGCGTTCGTGTGTTCGCAGCGCCTTCGTGTGTTCGCAGCGCGTTTCTGAGTTTGGTTGTGTTGTGAGAATTTGCAGCGCGTTTCCGTATTTGTGTTTGCGTTGCGAGGATTTGCAGCTCCTGTGTTGTCAAACGGATGAAGATGTTTTCTTAATTTGATGTCGTTTTTTTCTGTTTGCATGTGTTTTCTTGTTTGCAGCGCGTTGGCCTCTCTCGGCCACCGTAGAAATGGGCTTCCATAATTTTCCATTTGAAAACATTACAAAATGTAATTGATTTCTGTGATGACAATGCTAAATTGTCAGCAGCCACTCCAGTCTTCAGTGTTACATGATCCTACAGAAATCATTCCAATATGCTGATTTGATGCTCAAGAAAGATTTATTATTATTATCGATGCTACTCTTGATTTTCATCAATGTAATGCATCCCTGCTGAATTGAATATGTATTATTGATCTGTTTTTTAGTCTTACTGACCCCAAACATTTGAACAGTAGTGTATAGTTGGTTTCTTACACTGAATGTTGAGCGTCACACTGTCCGTGTATTGTTCGTCATTATATGTGGAGACACAGGTGAGCAGCTGTTGGTGTATTTCTCGACTGGGAACCACCAAGTAATCACTGCGCACTGTGACAGTCCCATCAGGGTTGCGTATCTCCTGGGTGTTGGATTCTCCATCTAAATCAGTGTCCCATGTGATCACACTGGGTGGCTTCCCATTGGCAGAAACGCACGTGGCAACAGTCATCTTCAGATCTTTGGTTCCCGCCACTATAGAGGGTGTGGACAGACTCATCTGGATCATAGGGCGAGCTGCAAGACAAACACATAGGCTTAGAACACTGGGATAGTCCATACACAGCAGACAACCACTGGATTACTGTAATATTCTGTGCCACGGTATTTGTTTTTTTCATTAAGAACTGCAAAGCACTACATAATAATCAGTTTTCATGGAAAACACTTTAAAACGGCAAAGGCCTGTTCAACTTGAAAAATTAAATCAAGTTTTACTAATCTAAAAAAAATCACATGTGATGTGATCGCTACAAAAAAATCTAGCAAAATCCACTGCAGCACAATCTTGGCTCCAAAGGCCAGTTTCACACCACAGCGGCTAACCGTAAGCACCAACAGTAATGCTTTTAACGCTGCTCAGGTACTGAGAGTAATCTGATGATAGTGAGATTTCAATTAATCACTAAAGCTTAATCACAAGGCTTTACTGGTTTTATGTAACTAAGATATATCTTAAACTGTCCAAATCTGGATCTTTTAAGGACCTTGAACTTGCTCAATGTTAAAAGAATAGTTTACCCAGAAATGAAAATTTGCTTACATTTTACTCACCCTTATGGCATCCAAGATGTTGATGAGTTTGTTTCTTCATCAGAACAAATGAATACTCTTCAGTGAATGGGTGCCGTCAGAATGAGAGTCCAAACAGCTGATGAAAACATCACAATAATCTACAAGTAATTCACAACTCCAATCGTTAATTGGTTGAATGTGGATTCTGGTGATGCTTTATCAACTTTTTGAATTCAGTCTGACGGCAAATATTCAATGCAGAGGATCCAACGATAAGCAAGTAATGCTGAAATCTCCCTTTCATCTGTTCCGATGAAGAAACAAACATTCTGGATGGCCTGGGGGTGAGTACATTTTTAGCAAATTTTCATTTTTGTGTGAACTATACCTTTAAGTCTTTACTCGCTAAAAGTTATTCAGCTGTTAAAGGAGAAGTCCGGTGTGATATTGACCTAAAATGTATTGAATCATGATACCGAGTGTGAACGTACCTTGCATCTTGAATTTAGTCACGATAAGTCGAGTGACGAGCAGGAAGGAACTTATCAGGTTATCAGCTTATCAGGTTGTAGTTTCCTTCCTGCTCGTCACTCGACTTATCGTGACTAAATTCAAGATGGCGGCGATCGGTGATTTTACTAAGGGGAATGTCTGTATAAATCTTCTTGTAAATAAACTACCAGTGCTTTTTCAAAGTTCTCAATGTCTCGTTTTAAATGTCAGGGCCCTTGGAAGTCTACCAATGAAGTGTGGAGCTACTTTGTACCTCATAAATGGCATAAAACAGTGATTTATATACATGGCTACTCCGATGCCCTATTCACTCTCATTGACATCCTGTTGTTAGCATCGGCTAACTGACCCCAGATTTCGGACTGCAGGACACAAACCGAGATGAGATATGCAAGGTACGTTCACACTCGGTATCATGATTCAATACACTTTAGGTCAATATCACACCGGACTTCTCCTTTAAATCTCATCTGAAGTCATATTTTTTAATGCATTGTTCATGATACAGGTGGTCTGCTGTACAGTTGGTATTAAAAGAACAGCAGCATTACATACCATAAACAGTGAGATTAACCATGTTCTCCCTGTTGCCAGCTGGGAAGGTGGTGTACTCGCAGATGTAGGTGGATTCATCTGACAGTTTTAGTTTGTTAAAGACTATGGTAGTGTCCTCCAGGGAAGGTGTGCGCTGGCGGACGGCGGGGTTCTTGAAGCGCACACGCTCTTTAAATGGGCTCAGTACCGACACCCCCAGGGCTGGATTGGCGATGGCGACATTCTGCTTAGTGCCATTGACTAGCTTCTGCCAGGTGACCTGTGAGATTTTTACAGGTGGGTTGCTGTTGACAAACTGGCAGCGTAGCTCTACCTGTGAGCCCACAAATCCTGACTTACTGCTGTCCATCTGGACCATCTGACCATGAACACCTGAGAACAGAAAGAATACAAATTTAAAAAACACTTCCAGAGTAAAATTGTCCTGATGATTTATTTACGTCATTTAAGATGTTGATGTCTCTTACTCTTCAGTTGGAAAAAAATTAAAGTTTTTGAGAAAAACTTTTTCTCCTCAGTAGGAACCAATGGGTTGAAGGTCCAAATTTCAGTTTCAATATAGCTTTAAAGGGCTCTACACAATCCCAGGCAAGTAATAAAGGTCTTATATAGGGAAACGATAGGTCATCTTCAAAAAAAAAAAAAAAACATTTATATACTTTTTAACCACAAATGCTTGTCTTGCACTAGCTCTGCTTCATGCATTACGTAGTCACGTTGGAAAGGTCACACACAGTTCTTTGTTGGTGTATTCCCGTTTAAAAAGGGTAGGGCGAAAAACCATCTCATTTTCTCTTATGATGTAAACTTGGTATTGCAAAAAAGAAATTGAGAATTGTGAATTTATATATCACAATTACCTTTTTTTTATTTCATGGCAGAAACAAACTCAGAATTGTGAGAAAAAAAAGTCAGAATAGTGAGATGTAAAGTCGGACATTTGAGAAAAAAGTCAGAATAGTGAGATGTAAAGTCAGAATTGTGAGAAAGAAATTCAGAATAGTATGACAAAATTCTGAATAGTGAGAAATAAATGCTGAATTATGAGAAAAAACTCAGAATTGTGAGAAAGAAATTCAGAATAGTGAGACATAAAGTCAGAATTGTGAGAAAAAAGTCAGAATAGTAAGATGTAAAGTCGGAACTGTGAGAAAGAAATTCAGAATAGTATGACGTAAACTCAGAATTGTGAGAAAGAAATTTAGAATAGTGAGACGTAAAGTTGGAATTGTGAGAAAAAAAATCAGAATAGTGAGACGTGAAGTCGGAACTGTGAGAAAAAAAGTCAGAATAGTGAGAAGTAAAGTTGGAATTGTGAGAAAGAAATTCAGAATAATGAGACAAACTCAGAATTGTGAGAAAAAAAATCAGAATAGTGAGACATAAAGTCGGAATTGTGAGAAAAAAAAGTCAGAATAGTGAAACGTAAACTCAGAATTGTGAGAAAGAAATTCAGAATAGTGAGACAAAGTCAGAATTGTGAGAAAAAAATCAGAATAGTAAGATGTAAACTCAGAATTGTGAGAAAGAAATTCAGAATAGTATGACGTAAAGTCGGAATTGTGAGAAAAAAAGTCAGAATAGTGAGACGTAAAGTCGGAATTGTGAGAAAAAAAGTCAGAATAGTGAGACGTAAAATCGGAATTGTGAGAAAAAAGTCAGAATAGTGAGACGTAAAGTCGGAATTGTGAGAAAAAAGTCAGAATAGTGAGACGTAAAATCGGAATTGTGAGAAAAAAAGTCAGAATAGTGAAACGTAAAGTCGGAATTGTGAGAAAAAAGTCAGAATAGTGAGACGTAAAGTCAGAATTGTGAGAAAAAAAGTCAGAATAGTGAGACGTAAAGTCGGAATTGTGAGAAAAAAAGTCAGAATAGTGAGACGTAAAGTCGGAATTGTGAGAAAAAAAGTCAGAATAGTGAGACGTAAAGTCGGAATTGTGAGAAAAAAAGTCAGAATAGTGAGACGTAAAATCGGAATTGTGAGAAAAAAGTAGTGGTGGGCCGTTATCGGCGTTAACGTGCTGCGTTAACGTGAGACTCATATCGCGCGATAAAAAAAATATCGCCGTTAATCTATTCTCAAAGTTGGGTTGGGAGCTGGGTCTAAACTACGCAAGATATGATGACTTTCACCTTGATATTTTAGCGCGGATGACGTATATCTAGTTGAATTGCAATGTAGGGGGCGAGAAAGAGTCTTCAACTTCTGTGAAATTACCACATCAAATGAGACGCGCAGACATGGATGCAGTTATGAAGCCGCTTCAGGGCAGGTGCGTGCGTTGCTAGACCCTTTTTACTGGGGCACGTGCCCCAGTGAAAATCTGCTGTGCCCAGTAAAATCTCAAGTTTGAGTTATAATTTACTTTGATAATCCCGAAATAAAGACATTATACTATATGCAACAACTGAATTGACGCTTCTAAAAGCAACGCAGTTTATTGGAAGATGCACGCAGATAGGCTATCCATACCCGCGCTATGCGCGCGCCTGTATATTTTACTGGAACGCGCACGTCGTACAGCCTTTTGCGCAGAAGTACTTGGTTACACAAGTTTGTATAGTTAATTGTGTTTTAAATGCAATTGTCAAGCAGTTTGTAATGCATTTTGGAAACAGGAGATGAGCGCCTGGTCTAATGCGCCACCTGGCTTGAGAAACCCGTTCTCAAAGACTTACTTTTAGTCATTATTTGGGTAGCACACATATTCTGAATGCCTTCAGAAGAATTCAAATTAGCCATTTTAATCTAGATTAATCTAGATTAATTTCAAGATTTAATCTAGATTAATCTAGATTAAAAAAATTAATCTATGCCCACCACTAGAAAAAAGTCAGAATAGTGAGACGTAAAGTCGGAATTGTGAGAAAAAAAGTCAGAATAGTGAGACGTAAAGTCGGAATTGTGAGAAAAAAGTCAGAATAGTGAGACGTAAAGTCGGAATTGTGAGAAAAAAAGTCAGAATAGTGAGACGTAAAGTCGGAATTGTGAGAAAAAAAGTCAGAATAGTGAGACGTAAAGTCGGAATTGTGAGAAAAAAGTCAGAATAGTGAGACGTAAAATCGGAATTGTGAGAAAAAAAAAGTCGGAATAGTGAAACGTAAACTCAGAATTGTGAGAAAGAAATTCAGAATAGTGAGACAAAGTCAGAATTGTGAGAAAAAAGTCAGAATAGTAAGATGTAAAGTCGGAACTGTGAGAAAGAAATTCAGAATAGTATGACGAAAACTCAGAATTGTGAGAAAGAAATTTAGAATAGTGTGACGTAAATTCGGAATTGTGAGAAAGAAATTCAGAATAATGAGACAAACTTGGAATTGTGAGAAAATAGTCAGAATAGTGAGACGTAAACTCGGAATTTGAGAAAAATCTAATTTTCTCCTCTAACTTCGACATCGTTGTTTTAGCTTTTCTTTCTTTGCATTTGTAAACACTGTTCGCTTTGTAAACACTGGGTTTGTACTTCCGCCTATATGTCATGCGTGACCTCTTCAACATTATTATGTAATGTGTGAAGTCTAGCTAGTGCAAGACGAGCATTTATGGTTAAAAATATATATAATTTTTTTTTTTTTTAAATGACCAATCTTTTTGCTAGATAAGACCCTTATTCCTCAGCTGGGATTGTGTAGAGATCTTTGAAGTTGTACTGAAACTGTAATTTGGACCTTCAACCCGTAGGTTCCAATTGAAGTCCACTATATGGAGAAAAATCCTGGAATATTTTTCTCAAAAACCTTCATTTCTTTTCGACTGAAACAAGAAAGACATGAACATCTTGGATGACATGGGGGTGAGTAAATTATCAGGATTTTTTTAATTAAATAAATATATTACCAACACCAAAAATAAATTGCTCAGTCCATTCTGAGATATACTGTAAAATGGGTCCTGTGTTTTCTGAACTGGGCCAATTAATTCTCCAAATGGGTATATTCAGCTTAATGGTTCACAAAGACTTTATCCACCAAGACAATAGCATACAGAAGACAAAGAGTAACGAAATATGTAGATGAGTCTCTTTACCATGTGCCTGTAGCTGGTAAAGAAGGTGCAGCAGCTCCATGCGACTGAGACTGGGCTTAAAGTTTTCTAAAAATAGGAGGCTTTAAGAACCACGGTGACAATAAGATGCAGAGAGGGACTTCACCCGCCCTGGCTAAAGGGTGTCTGTAAACAGAGCTTGTGTTTACCTGCGGGACGTGTGCGTGATACTCCAATCCTATGCCTCTACATAGCCAGAGGAATTCTAGTGTTAAACCACTTAAAACAGGAGACAATCCCTCTCCAAAATAAGGCTGCACTTTATTGAGGTAAATTCTCTTACATAACCGTAAACACAGTCTTTTTTGGAAAATTCTAGTCCTTTCTGGGGTAGGGAGGTTCAGAATTGTCAGTAGTGGTATTTGCATGTTTTAAATGATGACAAAAAGAGTTCATTTTTGAGTAAAACGTTCATTTTAGAGTTGAAATATATACACACACGACATAATAATTAATAAAAAATAATTTAATAAAACAATAAAAAGAGAAGGATTTTTGGTGTGAAAATAATTAATAAAATAAATATGTGAATGTAAAATAAATAAATTTAGCTGAAAGAATGTAGCTAGTAGCAAGAAAAAAAAAATGCATCTATGAAGAAAAGTAGAATAAATTTCACCACAGAGTCAAATAGGACATTAATGAAATGATTTTGCAATTTTATATCTCTTTAAAAAAATGCTCTGTGTGACATTCAGGACACAAATTTAATATTGTTAAATGCAGTCCTTAAGTCTTCGGTCACTATAGATAGGGTAAGCTTTAAAAAAAAAAACAACAACAGCAAAAAAATAAAAGCGAGTGAGTGGCAGGCAGAAAGCCTGTGCTGGATTAGAGCAGACAGCAGGGGAGCAGACTGGCTTTCCCAGGCTTTAGGGCTGCTCATGAGAGCCTGCGCAAACACGGCAAAGCCCTGCTGAATGGGTGCTGCTGGACGACAGGTTAGCGACAGCAGCAGATTACAGCACTCAGGATATTGAAGTTCAGCATCGCTTCCAACCGAATGAGAAAGAACATTGGTACACTGCCCTATGCGTGATGCTGCATTAACCTGCATTATAGATACATCCATAAAGAGAGATGCCATAGAAAGACATGCACATACCCTAAAAATCATTTACTGTTTGTGATACCCATTAGTCATTTTTCAGGCAGTACGGTTACATTTGCATCATTTTTGGGAACTGGTGTGCAGGTCACGACTATGATATTACATTTTATCACCTTTTATGAAAATATACAGCACTCAAAGCAGTAAGTAATCATTATTTCAGAGCATGTTGAGTTTTTGAAATGATTCATATGCTATATACCAAGTCATTATTCACATCCTTCACCTCTAGCAAACTGTTAATTTGAGAGCAGCACTGAATCAGTGAGTTAAACTTAAGAACCAGATCAGTCTGAATTCACAAACATTTGAATCATTCAAGTTGATTCACAAGTTGTTCACATAAAATTACTGCATGGCTTCTTAAAAGTTGTAGTATTAAGGAACACTGTTATTTATTTATTTATTTATTTATTTATTTATTGCGACTTTTTATCTCACAGTTCAGTTTTTTCCTATATAAACTCAAAATTATGAGAGAAAAAGTCTGAATTGTGAAATAAAAAGTTGCAAATACATTTTTTTTTTGTGGCAATAAAAACAGAATTACGAGATGTGAACTCAGAAGTCTACGGAGCCCCTAAGGGGACGTCAGAGTAAAAAAAATCTAAAGTTTAGTTTCATGTGCTCACTTGAAACTTTCATGTGCTCACGCGAAAACCTTCATGTACAGAATTTTTTTTAAAGTTTAGTTTCATGTGCTCACGTGAAACTTTCACGTGCGCACGCGATAGTTTCACGTGCGCACGCGATAGTTTCACGTGCGCACGCGATAGTTTCACGTGCTCACGCGAAACTATAAGTTTCACGTGCGCACGCGATAGTTTCACGTGCGCACGCGATAGTTTCACGTGCGCACGCGAAACTATAGAGAAAGTTTCACGTGCGCACGCGAAACTAAACTTTATTTAATTTTTGCTCCACGTCCCCTTAGGGGCTCCGTAGAAGTCTGACAAAAAAAGTCAGAATTGCATAATGAAAATTGTAATGTTAGGAAAGATGTTGATAATTTTGAGTTAATATCTCACAATTTGCACTTTTTTCTTATAATTGTGAGTAAAAAAGGTTGAATTGTGAGATTAAAAGTCGCAATTACCTTTTTTCTTTCGTGGCAAAAACAAAAAAACAGAATTGTGAGAAAAAAGTTAGAATAGTGACATGTAAACTTAGAATTATGAGGAAAAAGTCAGAATAGTGAAACGTAAACTCGGAATTGTGAAAAAGAAATTCAGAATAGTGTGATGTAAACTCTGAACTGTGAGAAAACCGTTTCTGCTATAAAAATAAAAAAGATAACTAACAACCTTTTTTCTCCTAATTATGAGAAAAAAGTAAGAATTATTAGACAAACTCCAAGTTCTCTATTTCTTTCTCACAATTCCAATTTTACATCATGGTAATCTGACTTTTTTTCACATCTCATAACTCAGTTTTTATTGCCACAAAATAAAAAATAAAAATATAATTGTGACTTTTTCTTTCACAATTCAGACTTTTTCTCTCACAATTGCGAATTTATAGGAAAAAAACGAACTGTGTGATAAAAAGTCATGAAAAAAATAAATAAATTAACTTGGAACTGTGGAAGTCAGAATGGTGAGAAAGTCAGAATTGTGAGACATAAACTCAGAATTGTAAGAAAATAAGTCCGTGAGATGTAAACTCAGAATAGTGAGGAAAAAAGTCAGAATAGTGAGCCGTAAACTCGGAATTGCAAGAAAAAGGGTCAGAAAAAAAAGAAGAAAAAGTCTGAAAATGGAGACGTTAACTGAATTATAAGAAAAAGTCAAAATACGACGTAAACTCGGAATTGTGAGAAAAAAGTTTGAATAGTAAGATTGTAAACTCGGAATTGTGAGAAAAAAGTTTGAATAGTAAGATGTAAACTCAGAATTCTGAGAAAAAAATTCTGAATAGTGAGAAATAAATGCTGAATTATGAGAAAAAACTCAGAATAGTGGGACGTAAACTCGGAATTGTGAGAAAAAAGTTTGAATAGTAAGACGTAAACTCGGAATTGTGAGAAAGAAATTCAGAATAGTGAGAAATAAACACTGAATTATGAGAAAAAACTCAGAATAGTGGGACGTAAACTCAGAATTGTGAGAAAAAAAGTCAGATAATGGAGACGTTAACTCAGAATTATAAGAAAAAAATATCAGAATAGTGAGACGGAAACTTGGAATTGTGAGAAAAAAGTTTGAATAGTAAGATAGTGGGATGTAAAATTGAGAATTCTGAGTTTATATCTTGCAATTCAGACTTTTTATCTCATAATTGCAAGAAAAAAATGTTGAATTGTGAGCTAAAAAGCCATAATATTTTCCCATATCGGAAACAAGCTTCCATAGAATATAGCACACAATTCATATCGATTTATAATGTATGATGCTTTAGCCTAAAAGCTCCAGTTCTCACTCATTGTAACTGCAAAACGAGGTCTTACAACATTCCTTCAAATTTCTCTGTTTGTGCTTTTAGAATGAAATCAACATAATTATTGAATATTAAAACAAACCGAAATCTTACATTATCTTGGACTACATACAGTATTCATCAGCTGATTTGCCAATGTCGATTCCAAGACCACACAGAACCACAGAAGCCAGTTTCAATAGTACCAAACTACAAGTGGATAAAAACATGACATTTCTCACAAGGACTTACACCTGTGACAGAAACTAAAACAGGATTTGTCATCTGGACATGATGACCTGACACGCGGGGCTGGACTGTGCTTCATAAGTCAGCTGTCATGACACTGAGCACAAAGGCTAATGAGAAATGAAAGCCCTCCGTCAACAAAGGGGACCAGAACACAGTCCAAACTGCTGTTCAGCTGTCCAGTCTCCTCACTGCATTCGTGAGTCAATTGGAAAAGACACAGACATTTCCACACAGCGCACACTGTCAGCTCAGAAATTTGTTCAGACATTTGTTGCATAATAAAAAAGCAAACAGAGTTTCGCAGCGTCGCCTCTTATGATATTAAAGGATTAGTTCACCCAAAATTCTGTCATCATTTACTCACCCTCTTGTCAGTCCAAACCTGTATGAACACTGTTGGCCATGCAATTCAGTTCTTTTTTTACATGGAATCACAATGAAATGAAGAGATTCAAAAGGATGCAAAAGCACCATTAAAGCATCAAGTGTTCAGACACTAATTGTGCATTCATTGTTGAATTTAAAATATATATCGTTATATATGATAAAACAAATCTGAATCTAAAGCAAACAGAGGCTTGCACAACTTTACTGCAATATAGTATATGTTATAATGTCTAAAGCACACCTGCCAATCAAACATGGCTGCTCTAGAGTCGTAAATGTCGTATACATATGACCTCATTTCCTCCCACTCTGCCTGGACTGATGAGCTCTGGTCTCTGAGCTGATTAAAAGCTTTGAGGAACGAGAGCTGCAGTGTATCCAACACCTATGAACAAGACTGATGGACAGTCCCAATCATTTTGTGAGTTAAATGAACAATGTTTGCTCAATTTTATCTATATACAGTTAAAGTCAAAAGTTTACATACACCATGCTGATTCTGCAAAATGTTAATTGTTTTACCAAAATAAGGGGGATCATACAAAATGCATGTTATCTTTTATTTAGTACTGACTATTTCACATAAAAGACGTTTAAGAGAAAACAATTATAAAAATGACCCCATTCAAATTCTTTGGTTTTTCAGCATTTGTGTATTTGAACCCTTTCCAACAATGCTTCAGAAGGAAACATGATGCAATAAGAGCTGGGGGTGAAAACTTTTTGAATTTGAAGATCAGGGTAAATGTAACTTATTTTGTCTTCTGGGAAACATGTAAGAATCTTCTGTAGCTTCTGAAGGGCAGTACTAAATGAAAAAATTTAGGCAAAAATTTACACATTTCACTCTGTTCAGAAGTTTAAACCCCTAGCTTGTATTTATAATGCATTGTTTTTCTTTCTGAAGCATCAGTGAGCGTTTGAACCTTATGTAATAGTTGAATATGAGTCCCTCAGTTATTCTCAGTGTGAAAAGATGGATCTCAAAATCATACAGTCATTGTTGGAAAGGGTTCAAATACACAAAAATGCTGAAAAACCAAAGAATTTGTGGGACCTGAATTTTTCTGAAGAACAGTGGACAGGTTAACTGTTCAGGCCAAACAAGAGACTCATGAACAACTATCACCAAACGAAAAAACAGCTGTGGATCATTCAGGTAACAAGACAGTATTAAGAATCAAGTGTATAAAAACTGTCTTTTATGTGAAATATCTTATTCAGGTCAGTACTGTCACAGCACAGAGGGAGGCAGAGACAGAGGTGAGTGTATAAGATAAAAGGTAAGTTTATTAACAGGTTTGGTAAGTATATTGAAGCAGGTATTGAGGTGATAGTTCTTATCTGAGATGTCCAGCGTTCTGGTAAGTAAATCCAACTGTGGAACCAGGAAACCATAGAGTCCGCGGGAAGAGCATGCAGGGGTGTGATCAGTAGATCAGACAATGAGGAATGATTCAGTCCGGGTATATATAGGGGAGCTGATTGGATCCAGGTGAGTAATCAGTAATCAGATGACAGTGAACGTGTGTGTGTGTCTTCAGGGGGCGTGGCTGGTGGATCTTGTTGTGGTAGAACTCTGACAAGTACTAAAATAAAAATGCACTTTTGATCCTCTTATTTTGGTAAAATAATTAACATTTTGCAGATTCTGCGAGATGTATTTAAACCTTTGACTTCACCTGTACAACAAACTCAAGAAATTGTTGAATAGTCGTTATTTTGTTTACTTTGCGCACAAAGGGTATTCTCGTAGCTTCATAATATTATGATGGAACCACTGATGTCACATGGACTATTTTAATGATGTCCTTACTAGCTTTTTAGGCCTTGAATATGGTAGTTGTTTTGCTGTCTATGCAGGCTCAGAAAGCTCCCAGATTTAATCAAAAATATCTTAATTTGTCTTCTGAAGATGAACAAAGGTCTTACTGGTTTGCAATGACATGAGGGCAAGTGATTAATGACAGAATTATTGGATTAACTACCCTTTTTAAAGTTACATATTAGTACTTAAAGTTGTATATATTGGTACCTAAAAGGTACAAAACTATAGCTTTTAAAAAAGCACTGCCCCAGTGACAACTTTCATACCTGATTTATGAGAGTGCAGCCTCTTGTAGTAATTTTACTACCTGATGGTGGATCAAACATTTAGTTTCTAGTCCCACCCTGATGTGACTCAGAGCTAATAAATGCTTGGTTATACAGAAGTCAATTGCTTTCGACACCTTAAATTGCACAATTTAAAATTAACTTTATCAATCAATTGCACAACCTTGATTATAAAATGTCCATCTTCTTTTTCACTACATGTGTTAGGATCAAAAGTGAGCACATCTCAGGTCCCTTTTTATCCTCAAAGCTGAGCCCTGTCGATTTCCATAGGTATGGTTATTACACTGATTTAGCAGAACAGTTCTCATAGGTCTTTGGAGAGTGAAATTAACTCTAAGTTCTTTCATTTCCCCCTTTATTATAATCATGGTGATCTAGTATCTCACAGGTCTTATACTAATGAAGTACGCAAAGACTTAAAACCAAGCAGAGATAGTGGATAAGAAGTCAAAATCTGAGAGGATTTTCACATTCTTCATCACTCTAACAAAAGAAGTTTAAGCCAAATCTGTGAATAGCTCATGAAGACTGAAATAGCTAGCTTGTGCTGCCTTACTTCTTGTGAATGTCTGAAATAGCAATTATTTTAGCACTACCATAAGAAACACAAAAGCATCGCTGCACTGCTGTTTTCCCTGAGAGCCGTCCATCATGATATTCATCACAATTTGCTCTATCTCTAAGCACTAGGCTGTTAATCTAAAAGCAGACAGGCAAAGCTGGCGATATCCGCAAAAGCGCTGCAAAACGTTTTAATACGCCAACAAGCCATTGTAATAGCAAAAACAACATTCAAGTCTGTTCCCAATTTTCAAAAAGAACTCATTTTGTTTCAAGACAATCCATGGATGCTTTGTCTCAAACACAGACACAGATGCAGCGACAATGGAAAGTTTTATTAAAAAATCCTCTGACTGTTCTGTGATAATGACTTCTTGAAATACACAAAGGTTACTTGTATTCATTTGAACATATACTGTCATACTTCTAAGTCTAATATTCTAATATTCACTTGATTCTAGAAAACAGAAACATATCCACACAGCCTTGTCATCATCTTAATGAATTAATATTTCAATTTCAATGTTAAAATACTTACTCTATTCCAGCTTAATGGCTCTGTACTCAACCACTTCGGCTCTGTACTCAACCTATCGGTTTGGAGGCCCAATGACAATTCTGTCCATTATTGGTCTTTATTCTGTTTGGTGTCTTTAGAGGTGAGGATATTACATACTTCAGCTTTAACACTAGTAGTGGATGAAGATAACCAGTGCTGAGCACTACAGCAGTATGCTGCCTTAAGCAAGCTATCATACTTAATATGATGTGCCAGTAAGCCGTGAGAGCCCTCTCTGTGAATAATACCATCAGGCAGGGTTATCAACTTTCACCAGTGGACCTACCGTTACATTCAGTGACACTGCTCTACAACACTCTCTTTTGGCTGGGGTTATTGGGTTTCTCTAGATGAAATGTTGGATTTGTATACGCTCAATCACCTCAGACGCACAGCGGATGACAGCCAGATGAGATGAGATCGGTGTTGCTTATACAGTGTTCAAAGAAAACACATATGAAGAACAAACTATTCCCTTCACATCAGTCTGGGAGGCTAGTATCATTGATCTTTTTTTTTCTGCAGTCATTATGCTTAGCCATGCAAAATTCAAGAAGGCCAAGAGAACATAATGATCAGAACATGATACAACTGGAGAATAACATCAGGTATCCACATGACAGAACACAAAGTCCTGTTTCACAAGTTCGCCTGTCCATCAAGTCCTGGTAGTTAATGGTAAACGAACTTGGCTTGCTGTCCTCAACAGAGGCTTGAACCAGAGGCTCGAATTAAGCTCAAACAAGTTCAAAGCCCCATTGCGGTACTACATAGAAGGAAGGAAAACGGATATAGAGGAGGAGCTGGGGAGGTGGTGGGATGCCAGAAGAATTGATGCTGGGACGGTGCAATGAGTTCTGCTTTTATACGTTCGTAATTATAATTGATAGGACTGAATGATGAGCCTCCTCCTGAACCTGTGCTTGGAACTTCATTTAGTTTATGAACAAATCATTTTCATATAGTTGACCATGAACTGATTCATATTTTTCTTTCACTTAAAGGAGAAGTTCACTTCCAGAACAAAAATGTAAATATAATTTATTCACCCCCTTGTCATCCAAGATGTTCATGTCTTTCTTTTAGTATTTCTCTCCATATGGTGGACTTCTATGGTGCCCGCGAGATTGAACTTCCAAAATACAGTTTAAATGCAGCTTCAAAGGGCTCTAAACGATCCCAGCCAAGGAAGAAGAGTCTTATCTAGTGAAATGATCGGTTATTTAAATTTTTTTTTACAATTTATATAATTCATAATTGTCCTACATCGCTGTTTGTACAAGCAGAGCTAGACAAGACAAGCATTTGCGGTTAAAAGTATATAAATTGTCAATTTTTTTTTAGAAAATAACTAATTGTTTCGCTAGATAAGACCCTTCTTCCTTGACAGGAGATTGCTTAAAACCCTTTGAAGCAGCATTTAAACCGCATTTTGGAAGTTCAAACATGGGGACACCATAAAAGTCAACTATATGGAGAGAAATCCTGGAATATATTCCTCAAAAAACATATTTTTTTTTACGACTGAAGAAAAAAAGACATCTTGGATAAGAACGGGGTGAGTAAATTATCTGTACATTTTTGTTCTGAAAGTTAACTTTTCCTTTAAGTCTGCTTTGGTAGTCTGCAATATTAATATCATATTTCAATATCTTTGGTTGGATGTACTGGACAATTATACCCTTTACTGAACTGAGTCTGAACAACACTGAACATATCTTGTTCATTAACAAAATGAACGAACAAAGCTTTGTCATCATGAACAAGCTAAATGAAAACTAGAACATCACAAACCCACACAACTAAAAAGAGGTTTTTGCCTATTATTGTGTTTTTGTTCTACTGCTTGCTTGTCGTATCCAGTTTTGCTATTGTTGACTAAAACTCAGTAACTGAAATAAGATAAAATAATAAAATAAAATAAAATAATCAGCCATTGTAATGGCTGTCTTAATCTTTGCACTGAAACATTCGCTTCCAGAAAAATCCCACAATTCACTGCAAAACTAGAGAGTATCAATGCTCACTATGCTCCCTTACCAGAAATTAAGTCACATTTCTGAAGCGCGAAACATAAACCACACAAGTTAACTCGATAAATATAATGACATGCGATAGAAGATTTGAAAAGACAAACCGTTTCTTTAATATATTTTAACATAAACGCACATTGCTAGAAAGGAGGTGAACACATCTAGTTAATATTTGGAATCAAGACATGGATTTTTAAAAATTATTTTAATATGTTTCTTGAGGTTTACAGTTCTCTGTCAGCTGCATCACACGGATACGTTGTTTTTGTTCGAATCAAAACGTAAATAAACATAGAAAACGTATCCGCGTGACAGGTTATTTTTGTTTTCTTTGTGTACAAAAAGTATTCTCGTAGCTTTATAAAATTATGGTTGAACCACTGATGGCAGATGGAGTATTTTGATGACGTCTTTCATACTTTTCTGGGTCTTAACAGTGTTATTTACTTGGCAGTCAATGGGACAGTTATAACCTCCCGGTTTTCATCCAAAATATTCAAAATTATGTTCAGAAGACGAATTAAGATTTTATGGGTTTGGAACGACACAGGAGTAAGTGATTCATTTTTGGGTGGAGTAACCCTTTAACAACATGATCAAAAAAAAAAAAAGATAATTTCTGGACAAAGCATTATGAAATCATTTACTTACAGTTTGTGATGCAGCTGCAATTAGAACTAGAACTGCTTCATCTTTAAACAAATGTTTCTTTGTGAACTCTCCATGACACTGTGCCTCATTTACAAAACAAAATGCTCCAATCAATCCTCAAACATGATCTGGGAAGCCATTAAAGATAAACTACCCACTTGTTCCTCACACTGGGATTTTTTTGATATCTGTATAAAGACGCAAACAAGCTGTTCAAACGAAACACGTCAAAGTGAACGTTCTTTCACTCCATTTGTCCTATTGACGACATACTCAAGCGCATGAACTGTGTCAGAAAGTGTAGACAAGATGGCAGCAATGATTGCAATTTCTATTTGCTTTTAAAGTGACGCGACACTTGCATTCAGCATGTCAGCCATTAAACGACTGATGACTATTTGTCAATGTCTTGCTCTGGAGGCAGTGTTTATGCACATTTTTTATGTCCAGGTGACGTCACCTTGCACCTCAGATCCAAACGAGCCATTTTTGGAGCTTGATTAAATAAATGCTTTGTTTATAATGAGAAAGACGTTTTAAGCTATGAAACTTGCAGGACGTTTTAATGGTACAAAGACCTCTTATATGCCAAAAGTTCAAGGCAAATTTGATTTCTCATGTCATGACCCTTTTAATATTTGACTGACATGTTGTTTAATATTTGACTGACATGTAAAAGATAAATGTGATTGAAGAGCATAATAATAATATAGAAAAGAAATTGTTTCTACCTTTTGTTTATCAATTCCAGCAATGACGTCCTAAAATGTTGTCCGTTGGCGTCGTATGTACAGTCGTGGCCAAATGTTTTGAGAATGACACAAATATTAGTTTTCACAAAGTTTGCTGCTCAACTGCTTTTAGATCTTTGTTTCAGTTGTTTCTGTGATGTACTGAAATATAATTACAAGCACTTCATACGTTTCAAAGGGCAAAATTGTGAGTGAGCCCACTCCCTTGGATGAGAAGCAACCCCACACATGAATGGTCTCAGGATGCTTTACTGTTGGCATGACACAGGACTGATGGTAGCGCTCACCTTTTCTTCTCCGGACAAGCCTTTTTCCAGATGCCCCAAACAATCGGAAAGAGGCTTCATCTGAGAATATAACTTTGCCCCAGTCCTCAGCAGCCCATTCACCATACTTTTTGCAGAAGATCAATCTGTCCCTGATGTTTTTTTTTGGAGAGAAGTGGCTTCTTTGCTGCCCTTCTTGACACCAGGCCATCTTCCAAAAGTCTTGGCCTCACTGTGCATGCAGATGCGCTCACACCTGCCTGCTGCCATTCCTGAGCAAGCTCTGCACTGGTGGCACTCCGATCCCGCAGCTGAATCCTCTTTAGGAGACGATCCTGGCGCTTGCTGGACTTTCTTGGACACCCTGAAGCCTTCTTAACAATGCAGTGGAAAGTTTTTTTTCTGGATTAAGTTAATTTTCATGGCAAAGAAGGACTATGCAATTCATCTGATCACTCTTCATAACATTCTGGAGTATATGCAAATTGCTATTATAAAAACTTAAGCAGCAATTTTTCCAATTTCCAATATTTATGTAATTCTCAAAACTTTTGGCCACGACTGTACTCATGTCGCGAGAACCTGAGTAATCACTGTCCCAATGTGCAATGAGCCAGGTGATTGGATTCGTGTACACAATATACTTATTCATGAGGTAAGGAACAAGAAAGCTGATTGAGACACACCTGAAGACTTGTTCAGTTATGAAAGATTAATCAATTGAATAAATGATTCAATGACTCATCACAGAATGAATCAGTGAACAACTCAAAACAAATATTTTCAGTGAATGGATTCAAAAGTCGCTGGGATGAATCAAAATCCCCGCCACTACAGAACACTCTTAATCCAGATTTATTTGATATCCATTTCTGATGAATCCCCCCCCCCCATAGTACTGATTTGCGTCTGGTGGGTTGGTACAGTTGAATCATTTTAGCGATTAGTCCTTCAACTTAATCACAGCTCATCATTACTCAAGCTCAGAGGGCTGCGTCGCATGTACTGAGCTGGCTTATGCCAACGCCGTGGTTTTAGTACAATGACCTGTTGCTGGAGTTCAGCCCTTTACTACATTACCCACGGACTACTGCATCGCCCGTTTAGAAAAGACTCCCAGTATTGCCATGGCAACGGGCCAGGGGATAACAGATGGTAGGAGCGTGTGCTCAGTGGCAGTTAAAGAGGGAGTGCTCATAGTAAGGGGGGAAAGTGGGTCAGGATCAGCCACAGCAGGACCAGACAACGCTTAACACCAGACAGGCCACACACACACATATACACTCACATATACAATGTTCTTAAATAATTCCGTCTAATTAGATCTGCAAATGGAAGAATGCATTCATATTTCACATGGATTTGAAATATGCAAGTTCTCTTTTCATTATTCAAAAGTCAAGAATTTTCTACATGACATTTCACATCTATATTACATTTAGTTAACTTATGTTCTCAGCAAATATTTTCATACTAACGTGAGTTATGATACACATTGTGCTAACTGACAAGTAAAATGATTTCTCAAGTGTATAAGAAAAAACTTCACACACGTCAAATTTCTGATGCTGTTTATCATTTTAGAAATCAACTGTTAATGAAGTTCACCAGCTGCTAAACATCCTGCTGTTTCCTTAGCTGTGCTGCTTTCTATATGAAGATGACATGAAGTCAAGATGACAGGAAACCAGTTGTTTTTGTGGTTGTTACTGACAACAGTTCAGAAATCATACGCAAGTTTCACCCCTTAGACTGCGTTATCCAAATCAAGACAGACACAGCAATCCAAATTTTTACAAATTGTAGTAAACAAATAATAATTAAGCATTAACTGTTAGATTTAAAAACAAATTTGACAAATCCATCTAAAAGTGTCATGCAAATGTACAGATATTTTTGTCCTGTTTCACCACCTCTTCACCACTAGCACATTTTTCAAAGACCTGTTCAAACAAAGCCGAGGAACAACTAATAAGAGTGAATCTTTCAACGTGTGCCAAAAACACAACCCAGGCTCATGAAAATACATGCCTCTATGTACATTTCTGCAACAGCGTTATCACATACCTTACTGCATGTTTTGCAACAGTTTCAAAGTGAAATGTCCAGACTGGCGTTAAAACACACAATCAGTATGTGACCATGGCACGTTTTTATTACACTGGTACAGGCATGTATTGCATTGCTGTGTTGTTATTACGCTGCTTGAGGTACGTATTGCACTGGTCAGAATTAAAATATCCGGGGAGTGTTGCTGAAGGTCACTGATGGGAATAACGGCAATATAAATAAACAACGTTACTACAAAGGCATTATTTTCCCCTGTTAAAACGCAGTTAACTGTACTGACAATAAAATGCGGCGTTACTATTATTAAGCTCACTGAAGCGTTTTTTTATCCGAGTAGGCTCTCTTTCAGCCAAAGGACCTGCAAAGCTGCCCCTGATAGCATACGTACATCTCGGAGACGTCTATTTGATGTCTGCATTTACATCTGCAAGACGTAGTTCGCTTATACACAATATGTCTATTGGCCGTTTCATATCAGGTGTCAAATAGATGTCTATTAGATGTCTTTAAGATTTTTATGATTTAGAATATATGCAAAAGAGATCTTTAACAGACATCTTGCAGACGTACGTGTGCTATCTGGGTGTGCATTGCGTCGCAGTCTTTTACTGAGGTAAATTCTGGCTTATTCCTCTCAGCGCGTCTTCTGAGTTTAGATGGGAAAAAGTGGAGCTTGCTTTGGTATCATATGGATTACTTTATCAGAGAATATTTGTTTTCGACGTGACTTACTTTATTTAAAAGTAGACATTTTAAGCTTTCTATACATTTATGTTTTTTTATGTCTGTAAAGTAGGTATTCATTGAGATTCAGTTTGTTTTATTTCTGTGAAGTGAGGTGATGGAGACTGAGATGGCAGGAAGCGCACCCTGTTTATTCTCTTTATTTTACAAAAGTACATTGTTTTGTTGTTATTATGACTATACACAAAGAAAAGTAGAGCCTTCTGTGGGGTGTTTTTTATGTCTGCGGGTTAAAGTGACCCCAGAAACGTGATATTTAGCCCCTGGAAGGTATCTCTCACATTGTCTCACAGCAACATTAAAATAGTGTAGATCAGTGTACGATGTTTTATTTATTTACCATATTTAAAATTGGGGGCATCCAAGTTATTTGACGTATTTGAACTTTTTTTTTTAAGAAACACAATAGTTATTTTCGCTTGTAATTAGTTATTTTATGATGATGTAACTCAGTTACTAACTCAGTTACTATTTGTGAGAAGTAACTAGTAACTATAACTAATTACTTTTTTAAAGTAACGTGGCCAACACTGCTAAAGCTTAATGCTCTATCGTGTTGAAAACCTTCCACAAAGCTGTATATGTGACGACAATGTTCAAAAGCATGAGTTTTCAAAGTGCGCATGATATTGTTTTGAAGTCGTAATATAACATTCTGCAAGTAATTGTGTGAAAATTAAGCTTCATTAATCAAAACTCTGTACCTGTAAATAATACTTTGTGTGAAAAAGATTAAAACTTGGAGTTTTATTGCCTCTAGTGTTAATTTAAACTGGAAACTGCAGTGATTGGTGTATATATAGGTAAGTTTTTTCATTGTTTCACATGCCCAGATCACATTTTGCTCCAAAATCAAAAGAAATTTTAAAAAATCTTTTGAATTGTTTCTTATATTTTAGGACGAATATGCATATTTTCCCTCCCAATTCTCACTTATAACTAGCAAAAACTAGTCTTAAAATGGCTTTTATATCTACAGTCAAGCCCGAAATTATTCATACTGACTTAAAGTTACTTTTATTCAACCAGCAATTTTTTTTTGACCGGAAATGACACATGCTTCTCCCAAAAGATAATAAGATGATGTACAAGAGGCATCACTGTGGAAAAAAATATTTCTTAGCTTATATTTACATTTGAACAAAAAGTGGCATGTCCAAAATTATTCATACCTTTTACAAACTGTCACAGTCTATGGGAAAATCCAAAGTTCTATACCATTCCAAATAGTCCCAAGCTGTTCTAAAGCATCCTAATTACCCTGATTCATTGGGAACAGCTGTTTTAATCAACTCAACAGGTGAAAAACAGAAACTCTTTGCTGCTGGTTTGTGGACAGTCATGTCTAAGACAAAGGAGCTCACTGAGGACCTGCGCCTGCGCATTGTGGCTGCTCACAAGTCAGGAAAGGGCTATGAGACCATATCTAAATGTTTTGAAGTTCCAGTGGCTACAGTGCAAAGTATTATTAAAAAATACAAGATGTTCCGCACTGTGAAAAATCTCAGAGGACGTGGTCGGAAGCCAAAAGTGACACCTGTGCTGGCCAGGAGGATAGTGAGAAAAAAGTAACTTTAAGTCAGAATTTGCCAGGGGTATGAATAATTTCGGGCTTGCCTGTATATATAATAAAATACAATAGTACATTACAGTTGTGTGCTGTGTTTTTTTTTCTGTCACATTTTCTTGGTTAAATAAGCATTAATTACACTATATCAGAAAAATTTTATATATTTTTGCATTAACAATGTTAATTAATAATCAGTATTGCTAATCAATAATCAATATTCCATTTATTAAAAGCCAAGTATGAATCTTGTCAAGTAAGTGCTTTTAAGCATTTTACATTTATTCCAAAATAATAACCTAAGGCAGTAACAATTTAAACAATATATTTATCGCATGAACCAATCACAGCCAAACATAACCAATCATATCGGATTGGAGGCATTGTCTCCACTCACTTTACTTCATTCATTCTCAATTACCCCCACCGAACTCACCGCATGCGTTAGGGGTCTGTTAAAACTCACTGGGCTCAGGGGAGACGAGAGAGACTGAAAACAAGTGATTTATTTATAAGTTGTTTTATTTTTGTACTACGAATATTTCTCATCCAATATTTTGAGGAGACACTGCCTGCCTTGCCTCCTCAGAGGAAACGCCCCTGATGATTTAAAGCATTATAAACTCTCATGATAAAGCTCTGAAAGATGCCACTTTTACAGTATCAACGTGAACATTTGAGTAACATGTTAGTCTGTCTTTTCAAGTTCAAGTTCAAGTTCAAGTTCAACTTTAATGTCAATCAAACCATGCAACAGTACATTACACAGCAGACTGAAATTGCGTTTCTCCCATACTCCAGTGTGCAATTTTGAAACAAGATATGACACACATTAAAAATAAACTAAACATTTAACTAAACATAGTGCAAATAGATATTCAACAGACAGACAATGAAAGACATTGACATTTCTAAATGTAAAAGAATGTGTTGATTCACATACTTAATAAAATAAATAAGAGAGATATGGTTCATATTTCATTCTCCAGTGCTGATACAGACATCAACAGCCGAGGACAAACAGCACAAAGAAAATAATGCTGCAAATCCCACTATACAGATAAACCCAGTCGCTGCACATGTGACTGCTTGAGCTGTTGATTTACTCCCCAATACAAGTGGATTGCCTTCACTTTTACAAAAAAAACAATCACAATTCACCAGATGTTTCTTAAGTGTAGCATAGTGTCTAGGAAATCTCAGACGGCCCATGTGTTTGTGAAAAGGCAGACTCTGCAGACTTACGCTGTTACATCACAAGCCGTAATTCTGATGCTACATACTTAAGACAACAGAGCATGTTTACTGCTAGAACGGAAGTATGATGGTGGTTCACGCTCAACCAGACCCTCGCATTACATGAATTATGATAACATTTCAATTGTAAAATCTGAAAGCTGTAAATATACAAAGAGATAGTGTAAAATACTTTTGACCTTTTAACATATTTGACTCTTCGTTATGTTGTTCTCTACGACAGATTACATTAGATACAGACTGATAGGCTATTTTTACTGATATATGACCCTGGACCACAAACCCAGTCTTAAGTAGCACGGGTATATTTGTAGCAATAGCCAAAAATACATTGTATGAGTCAAAATGATCGATTTTTCTTTTATGGTAAAAATCATTAGGATATTAAGTAAAGATCATGTTCCATAAAGATATTTTGTACATTTCCTACCATAAATATATCAAAACTTAACTTTTGATTAGTAATATTGCTAAGAACTTCATTTGGACAACTTTAAAGGTGATTTTCTCAATATTTCAGGCTAAATATCTCTGCCAAATATTGTCCTATCTTAATAAACCATACATCAATGGAAAGCTTATTTATTCAGCTTTCATACAGTAGATTCAGACTCAATTTTAAAAAATGATCCTGGTTTTGTTGTCCAGGGTAACATACAAACACTTTTCATCAATTCATGTATGTTCGAATCTACAGGAAACATGGGGAATTGAAATAATACTGTGTCAAAAGCAGAAACAAAACAATGAAGACTTTAATAATATTTAGTATTATTCTAAAAAAAAAAGAATTTTGTTTTTAACTAGTCACACTTTTCTTCACATAATTGATTCTTTAATATTGGTTCTACAATAAATTGCACGGTGGACCATGGTGGACCATACTATTAATAATTATAACCATTTAAATGAACGTTTTAATGAATTATTTAGCTGTTATTGTTTCAAAAATTGTTTTAAATAGTCGTAATAGTTAAAAAAACAACACAGCAGTGATAGAAAACGTAAAATGAGACAAACAGACATTAAATAACACTAAGAAGAAAGAGTCTGTCTTACCTCGTATCAAAACGATGGACATCAGTGGAAGAACCAGATTCAAAAACATCATGGTCTTGTTTAAGATATACCGATTTCAAAACAAGTGGTGCGGTATGAGTTTAACAGAAAGCACAATCCCTTAGAGAACAATTATCCAGGTTCCCCATTTATTGAGATGTGACAGGAAAACTGAAGATATTCAGATATCCAGTTGTTAATTTGAACTTGTCAGTCAGTTCGGATGGATGCCTTCAATGCTCCGGTTGAGTAAAACAATTACGCGCATCGAGACGCACTTTGAACTGCGCGCGTGGGCAGCGGATCGAACATAAATCAGCTTAAAGCACTGAGATTAAAGAAGAATGGATGACCGTATCAGCATAAACCTGATGTATCTGTTCAGTTGCAGCCTAGACTAAAAAGTAGACGCGTTTTCTTCGCTTATTTGTTGTCCTATCGTCCTGAGGCGGTTACCCTCATCCATGCGCTTTTGACAAAAGTCTCTAAAAGCATCATCTGTTACGCGGAAACTCGTCGTATAAACTTTACCTGACATCAAACCCTGCTCTCGGTTAAACTGTAGGATGTTTTGAAAACGTCAAACAACGCTAACCAGCAGAGTATTCAAAGTTGCGCCCAAATTGCAGCTCTCGTCTGATTCGCTCGGTGATTAAGGGCAATACGATTAATGGATCGCAATACCAGGCGGTGTTCAACTGTGCTGCAGCCATAAAAAGTGAAACAAAGTATTTATTAAGAGTTCATCGTGCGTTTCGACAGTATTTGTCACTGAGCGGCTTCAATGTGTGATAACACACAAATACTGGTTTGTAAAGCATTTTTGGGAATACATTTAAAGGGAATTTATTGTGTCATGTAGTCCTACACCTCCCTCTGGTGCTCAATAAATGAACATACCATTTCAGAACTGCATTGCAGTGTTCAATGCTCAAACAATAATAAAGAAAGAAGTATCTTTATGTGCCAATACAGTGCCGTTCAAAAGTTTGGTATTAGTAATCGTTATAATGTTTTTGCAGTTGTTTTGCATGTTTTAAGTTATTGCTCAATCATCAAAAGTACCGAAACAAACAGTAACATAAATAATGGTTTCTATTTTTATGTACTTTAAAGTATAATTTATTCCTGTGATGCAAAGCTGAATTTCATCAACCATTACCATATGATCCTTCAGAAATCATTCTAATGTGCTGTTTTTTTATTTATTAGAATGATCTATGTTGACAATATTTTTTGGAACCTTTTTGTCAGGATTCTTTGATTAAAAATGTAAAAAAAAAGTACAGGATTTATTCAAAATATAAATCTTTGCTATGACTTTTTACCAATTTAACACATTCTTGCTGAATTAATTGTATTATTTCTTTAAAAAAAGAAAGAATAAAAATGTACTGACCCCAAACTTTTGAACGGTAGTGTATTTTGTTAGATAAGATTTCTATTCTAAATAATTTCTGTTCTTTTTAAACTTTTTATTCATGAAAGAATCCTGACAAAAAGTATCACAGGTTCCAAGGAAATATTAAGCAGCAACACTGTTTCCAGCACTGATAACAAATCAGCATATTAGAAAGATTTCTGAAGGAAAATTCAGCTTTGATCAAGAATAAATGAGATTTTAATGTGTATTAAAATAGAAAAACATTATTTTACATCACAATAATATTTCACAATATTTTTAAAAAAATTGTATTTTTGATCAAATAAAGTCTTGATGAGCATAAGAAAAGTCTGAGATGATTCAACTGAAAGAAACTTGCATCTTAAGATATATCAGTGCCTTTGTTTTGTCTTTAGATGCACACCAGAAATGCTTTTTTTTTTTTTTTTTTTGTCTGTAAAACCATAAACATTACATCTGTAAACATTACATCCCAAATTAACCAAACTTATTGCTTCCTTACAATAAACCGCACTTAAAAAAAAAATAAAGGATACAAAATTGCAATGACTCTACATGCAACCATTGGTTTGGACAATGAATGAATGAAAACGCTATAAAATTACTAAAAGTAAATAGAATTTTTAAGTGAAGTGGATGGAATTTCGATCATACTGTATGTTGCAAACAAATTTGCAGTGCCAATATAACATATTGATAAAAACATTGTTTACAGCAGCAGAGTCAGATTAGAATTTATTCCTATTTATGATTCTTTTGGTAGTATGGTTGTAAAATTAATTTTTCATTTCTGTTATTGTGTTAATAAAAACTTTTCATCTTAATTTGTAGGGGCTCCAAAGCAATAAATGAATGAGCAACATTTGTATGGTACTGATGAATTAATCTCTTCATTTGATGTGAAGGGCGGGTTGTCATGGCTTATTTTGAAAATCCTTTCAAATGTAAAACATCCTCTTTACACTCCACCAGCATTGTTATCAGCCGAGGCAAATTAACAATTCAAAATAAAGCGGTGGAATTAATTCTCAACTTCAGCAATGAGCTGTCAGTGCTTTTCAAAAAGCGTACCTTGTCACTTACGGAAACACTGGATATGTCACTCTCTTTAATCTCTTTAATAAATAATCATTCATTCCCAGGGAAAATAAAGCACACTGTAGTGTGTGTGATATTCACCTGTCTAGAAACAGCATTTGTCTGAGGTGCATCAGTCTTCTTCTGATTGACTGAAATCTTAGCTGTATTGAATATACCTGCATCCATCTTAGAAAATGACAATAAAGGCTTTTACATGCTAATTTGTCCTCTAATTTAAATGCAAAGAGCAACAAACAAACAGTTCACTAGGGCACACCCACAATGTTTACTGAAAATAAAATGCAAGAGAACCAAATGATTGGCGGCTGTCAAGAAAAACATATTTATATCATAGTAATATGACTGATATTTGCATTTCCTAAATATTCTATTTTTATTATTCTTTTATAATATTATATTATTCTATTCTGCTGGTGTTTGTTAATTTTTTTATTATAAAATAATACTTACAAAATATATTAAATATGGAATATCTGTAGGTTTTCCATTATTGGCCTTCTAAATTAACAGTAATTTGTGACCATGGACCACAAAACCAGTCGCATGGGAATATTTGTAGATATAGCCAAAATACATTGTATGGGTCAAAATTATCTATTGTTCCATGAAGATATTTTGTAAATTTCCTACTGTAAATATATCAAAACTTAAAACTTTAAAAGTGATTTTCTCAAAATTTATTTTTCTGCACCCTCAGATTCCAGATTTTCAGATAGTTGTATCTTGGCCAAATATTGTTATATCCTAACAAACCATACATCGATGGAAAGCTTATTCAGCTTTCAGATGTATAAATCTCAATTTAAAAAAACAACAACTGACCCTTATGATTGGTTTTGAGGTCCAGGGTCACATTTATGTAAGGAATAATTGACGACAGACAGGTGTGCATTATTTTCCAATAATTCAACGGACCAGAGTCAATTATTCCGCTTATACTATATTGTTACCACACCTCAAGACATTGATCAAATGATATATTTCGAAGCATTCATCCAGTTTAGTCCTTAAAGCGCTAAAGGGTATAGGAATAATTTCTTACGCATCTCATCCAACGCTTCCAAAACGTCATTTTTGACCTAGTAATGAAGGCTTCAGCCATTGATAGCAGACTAATTAATGAAGTTATTAGACATAGAGAGAGACAGAGATAAGCGTTTGTGAATTACTTGAGTTATTACCTCACTAGTGAGAAATCTCATGTAGCTTTTAAGTTGTTGAACTATTTTACTAATAATATCGTCAGAGTAGCGCTAACAACGTTAGCACGTGTATGTTTCCATGTGTGCATCTGTAAGGGAGAGAGAGCAGGAGAAATAGAGTATGTGCATTCTGTAAAGGAGAGTGGGGTAAGATGAGCCATTTTTTTACTTACGTGGTCCTCAAGATAACAATTATGCAGAGGTACAATGAAAGTATCTAAAGTAATTTCAGGATATTTCCTATCATTTTAAATTATTTGAATGTATCTATGACAAAGGGTTCTAAAAATATGGCTTTTTATAAAAAATCAGACATAATCTGATTCAAACCCATGTGACATTTGAAAGATGATTTATCTCTTTTAAAGGAACACTCTACTTTTTTGTAAATAGGCTCATTCTCCAACTCCCCCCGAGTTAATAAGTTGATTTTTACCGTTTTGAAATCCATTCAGCCGTTCTCCTGTTCTGGCGATATCACTTTTAGCATAGCTTAGCATAGATCGTTGAATCCTATTAGACCAATACCATCGCGTTCAAAAATGACCAACGATCATTCGATATTTTTCCTATTTAAAACTTGACTCTTCTGTAGTTATATTGTGTAGTAATACCAGCTGAAAATGTAAAGCTGCGATTTTCTAGGACGATAAGATTAGGAACTACACTCCCATTCTGGCGTAATAGTCAAGGAAGTTTGCTGCCGTAATATGGCCGAAGCAGGCGCAGTAATATCATGCAGCACATCGCAGCACAACCTGACCAACTGCATTCACAGGGAGCGTTCCTCGTTGGAAGTTACCTAGCTGGGAAAATTTCATCCGCTGTGTGATATTACTGCGCCTGTTGCGTCAATATTACTGGAGGAAACTTCCTTGACTATTACGCCGGAATGGAAGTGTAGTTCCTAATCTTATCGGCCTAGAAAACCGCAGCTTTACATTTTCCGCCGGTCTTAGTACACGATATAACTACAGAAGAGTCAAGTTTTAAATAGAACAAATATGGAAACTCGTTGGTCATTTTTGAACGCGATGCTATTGGTCTAATAGGATTCAATGATCTATGCTAAGCTATGCTAAAAGTGATATCGCCAGAACAGGAGAACGGCTGAATGGATTTTAAAACTGTAAAACTCAACTTATTAACTCGGGGGAGTTGGAGAATGAGTCTATTTGCAAAAAAAGTGGAGTGTTCCTTTAAAACAAATTTAATAATTAAATTTGACAAACAGTCATAGATCTTTTTTGAAAGCTAACTTAAACAAAATAAAACCAATCAAATGAAGTTTCATTTTCAGTCTTAAATTTTTTGCATTACTGAAACAATATGTTGAACACCGAAGTTTTAACCTTTCCAAAAACAGACTAAACAGAGAGTTTTGTTAGTAAAAAAAAAAAAAAAAAAATCACTAAATAAGATATTTAGTCTTGTTTCCAGGGGAAAAAAATTAAGTGCAGTTTGCTTAAAATAAGTAAAATGATCTGCCTGTGGGGTAAATCTTCTTTTAAGAATATTTTTACTTGATTCCAGAGGGGGAAAACTAAATGAAGTGCATTTTGCTTAAAACAAGACTTAATATCTTATGTCATTTTGATTATTTAGTAAATTCATCTTACTTAAAGTATTTTTAGACATTTTGGCTATAAACAAAACAAAAATACTAAGTAAGATAAGATTTTTTGCGCTGTGGGAAACTGCATAACATTTTGAAAAAAACATTTTCTAGTTCTTTCAAAAGGGGGAGACAAACCGTTTTCCTTCTCCTCTCTCTCGAATCCTCTCTCCTTCTACTCCATCCACTCTCCACAGAGCTGAAGCTTTCTGAACCACTGCAAAGGGTGTCCTGCCAAATGAAAAACATCACAGACTGGGATTAAAACAGCACGACTATAAAGCCTCTGAAAGGTAAATGTATGAAAACTATGATGTCATGCCTGCTCAGACAACAAAAGGCTTTGGCCTGTGATTGAGGATTACACAGAGATCAGCTTTTATGATACATAGATAATGTACATCCTGTCAAATTGCAAGCCAAATTGTGCTGTATTGCACTGTTTTTTTACATTAAAAATTACATTGGGCTCATCAAAGCAGCAAAAGGCCTTCATGATTCTCATCAGGGTATGTTACTTTAGCTAAGTGAATAGACATATTATGGACATACAAGTATCTCATATGATAATGTCTGAGACGTTGCATTAGTGCAGCACAGATGGGAGGGGCTGCTGCAGTCCACTGCAGTGCAGTGCTTCATGCTGTTAGGTGTAATGTAATGTGAGGCAGTTAGGTGGAGCTACAGCACTGTTGTTGTTGCTGTCGGCTGAAGCGCACAGTTTCATGGATGTTCCACATGGCTGACAAGACTAAACATTTTAAAATGCAGGTTTGTTTATCAGCGTGCTTTCCTATTTTTATTTTTTATTTTTTCCAACCCATTTCATGGTAGAGTTCAGGCTAGATTGAGTGGCCACTGTTGATGGTTATTTCAAAGGTAATTATTAATTCATTAGCAATGCCTTTCACAGGAAGGTTATTTAGACCTCCACATGCTCTGGGAAAACACAAGATGTTTTTTTTTTCCTCGAAATATAACAGCAGTATAGACAGTCAAATAATATGTATTTATATGTGTTTAAATGATTTTATTCTGTTCTGGGATATTTAACAGTGTTTTATGACTTTCATCTTTTATACCTTTTATAGAGTTTTGCAATGAACACATTTAACTCTTTGTTTGGGTGGATTCTTGTTCTGGGAGGTAAGTACGTTATGAAGACTTTTCCTATGTTGCTTTTCATAATAAGCCATATTTACTATTCAAATATAGATTTTATTCTCTAAATAATGTATTAGTACTGACCTGAATCAGATATTTCACATAAAAGATGTTTACATATAGCTGAATTTATAAATATGACCCCGTTCAAAAGTTTACATCCCCTTGATTCTCAATACTGTGTTGTTAACTGAATGATCTACAGTTGTGTTTTTTGTTTAGCTATGTTGTTCATGAGTCCCTTGTTTGTCCCAAACAGTTAAACTGCCCGCAGTTCTTCAGAAAAATCCTTCAGGTCCCACAAATTCTTTGGTTTTCCAGCCTTTTTGTGTATCTGAACCCTTCTATCTTTTCTATCTTTTCACACTGAGGACAACTGAGGGACTCATATGCAACTATTACAGAAGGTTCAAATGCTTCAGAAGGAAACATGATGCATTAAGAGCCGGGGGTGAAAACTTGTTAAAGTTTGAAGATCAGGGTAAATTTAACTTATTTTTTCTTCTGGGAAACATGTAACTATCTTCTGAAGCCTCTGAAGGGCAACAATAAATGAAAAAATATATTTAGGCAAAATGTAAAAAAATGTAGGCTACACATTTCCATTCTGTTCAAAAGTTTTCACCCCCGGCTGTTACACTGCAAAAATGCTTCTCTTTCTTGCTTTACAGCCCAAATATCTACAAGTTCTTAAATTAAGAAGGATTTTCTAGATGAGTAAAATTATTTTCTTGTTTTCAGAAAAAAAACAAGTCAAAATTAAGTGAGTTTTTGCTTAGAACAAGCAAAATAGTCTGCCAATGGGGTAAGCAAAAAAATCTTGTTTCAAACAGAAAACAAGATTATTTTTCTTACCCCATTGGCAAATTATTTTGCTTGTTTTAAGCAAAAACACTTAATTTGGACTTTTTCTGTAAACAAGACAATCATTTTTACTTGTCTAGAAAATTCTTCTTGATTTAGGAATTTTTAGATTATTTAGGCTGGAACTAAGACCAAAAAAAAAAAAAAAAAACTAAGTAAGAAAAGCATTTTTTGCAGTGTATATAACAGTCAGATTTCTGTTAAATAACAGTCAGATTTCTCATTTCCAGTTCTGATGATCCCAGTGTTGTGTCAGGATGAAGAGAGTATAATTACAGTATGCCAAGAGGAAGATAATGACTTTAGAGTGGACTGCCTTCTGGAGCCCAAATCCAACTACCACACAGACTATGAGTTTTCCATGTCCAAAGGCCAAAAGGAGATCATCATAAACACCAACATCTCTGGAATCATGCCTGAGCCCAAGTTCAGGCACAACACGTTTGTGACAGAGCTTGAACCATACGGATTCAGGCTGACCATTATGAGCTTCACCATTACCGAGAATACAACATTCATCTGTAAAGTAACCAAGATCCAGAAGACTCTGTTTGTCGAATTAGGTACAGCATCTCTGTGGTGTCACTATGTAAAACTAGAATGAATACATTTTTTGCCTAACCTTGACTTTGTCTTTGCCTTTTAGATAGCGTCGAGCCCTGCTCTGCCATCAGTGTGTTCCTGCTGGGTTATCCTTGGCTAAGTCTTCTGGTTTCTCTGTGCGTCTTACAGCTATGGGAAGCTGTTTAAGAAAGAGTCAACTATGGCATTGTATTTCCAGAGTATGAAGTATTTCTGTAGATTTCTCAGCATATTTGAGTATTTTTTAGAAATGCTTTTCAGTCTACATGCTCTGCCTTTACTGTAAAGTAAGTACCGGTTGCTGCCTCTATGAAGGTATTTGTTTACTTTATGCCTTTTTACGTGTCTAGCCAAAGCACAACTGAAGACATGTCCTGTGTGCAATAAGTTAAAGGATTTTTAAGGTTCTTGACTGCTTTTGTAATTGTTGATGAAGTTATGTCAAGCAAATGTACTGCAACAGTGCCATCAGTGCTTTCAATGAAATGCACCATAAACATCTTGTCATCAGTGTGTAGATACATAAATAAATCCCATAATATATTGGCTTATTATGGTTTTCCCAGCACTTTTTTGTTCTCACAGTAAAGTTGTTTAATTTTTCTCACAGTTGCACATTGTTTAATGTTTGTGTGGAAGACAAAAATACTTGGTATCTAATGGAATATAGAGTAAAATTTAAATTTGATCACTAGTTTGTTTTGACAGTGCTGTTGTTGCCATCTTAGAAAATGTATCTTTAATAAAATCTGTCACTGGCACAGCCCTTGCTTCATTCCTGAAATAAATTAAATCAATAAAATAAAAATAAATGTCCTATATATAAAGTTGTCAGTACCTGCCTGGTCTCTTTATTTTTGTAAAAAATATTTTTAATTTAAAATTTTAACTAAAACCATTGTTTTAGTTCTTAACATGTCAGATAGTAATCAGCAAGAAATGCTTTTATTCTTAATTGTCTTCCCTATATTTTTCCAAAAATATTAATGTGACAAGGTGTGATGGGGTTGAAGTCTGCAACACATTTGAAGGGATACGCTGTCTTCAATTTTAATTTTTGGCTTTGTTTCTCTCTCATCTTGTTCCCTTATTTCTGATGTAGAATGCTTGTCAAAATTTAAGTGGACATATTACATAAAAAATCGATTTATAAACAAAAATATGAGTTGTCATGATTTTACTAAGTATATAGATATATATATATATTTGCTGAAACCATGCCAATTGTAATATAAAATGATTAATAAATCAAATAAATAACTCAACCCTGCCACAAGTTTACAACCCCATAACCATTTGAAATACATGTATTTGTGATGGGGTTGAGGTTTTCCATTTAAAATGGCCACTGTTTCTCATATAGTTAGAAGAGTAGACCATATATGGCAGCAATAACACAAGTACATTGTATATACTTATGGATTAAAATAAAATGTTGAAAAATAAACATTTTACATTTTAATGTTATGTGACAGGGTTGAGTTAAGCTTGACAGCTTGACTATAATATGCCTCAAAAATATGAACAAAAAGTATGATACTAACGTTTTTCTGCACCACTATTAAAGAGGCCTGAATAATGTTTTTTTTCCAGTAAATAATGTCAAATATTAGCAGTCTATATTATTATGTGCGTAGAATGATTGTGACGGGGTTGAGTTCATACTGAGAGACATAACATAACACAGTTTGTTTTTCCAAAATATCTTGCAGTTTAAAAAAAATATTCTTCACGAGAAAGGAACACAAATAAATGCTTACATTATTGCCAAAAATCACAGACACTATGCACATTTTGTTAATAATTTTCCAAGTACAAACTCAGTGCCTCAGGGACATGACAAATGCTTAGTGTATTTTATTAATTTTGGTAAGCCACCACTTTAGAAACTCTGAAATATTACAGAATCCCAGGAATGACCCATATATATTACTTTTTAAACAATTAATAATGCAATGTGCTGAAAATTAAAATCAAATATGAAGTAAAAGAAGAATTAAAAGTACCAAAATTAAAAAAGTAACCTAAAAATGTTACGCACATACTAACAAGTCTAGCTAAAATAATAAACAATAATAACAGAATAATAAAAATATATATATTCTGTTTAAAGTTATCTTGCAGTTGCCAGCTGTGATTGGACGGGGGAAAAATTAGGCGGGTTTTGAATTGGCTGCGGTTTGAATTTTTTTCTGGTACCTGGCAACTCTGGAAAGACTGGGTTGATACCTGATACAGAGATCGGTCTCTCAATATATTCACAGTTATATCGTTCAGATACGGCAGTAGACTAATTTGTGCAAAACATAGGCTACAATCACCTTTAAAATGTTACAAAACAACTTAATATAATATACAGGTATGCTATGATCTGGTTGGTAGCTGTGTACAGTCTGTTCATAAAATGAAAGTGAAAGCGACGTGTTTGCACGTCAGATTACAGCTCATAACACACTCATAACAGCTCAAAGTCCAAAGTAAGGAAGTGAAATTCTCTTTCTCAAGGTTCGTAAATTGCTTTTTCGTGGTTATATTATGGATATTAATTTGCAGCCGCTAAAACAGTCTGCGTAGTAAATGTTAGTCTTGGAAAGCGTTCAGTGTTTAACCGGTGTCGAAGATTCTTCGTCTTCCGAGGTACTAGGCCTTAAACTCTGAGCTGCTGTTGCTGCCAAATACACATATGGGGGATACTCTACCAATCAAGCGAAAGCAATACATGTATTTTTATTTATTCTTTTAGAATAGAAATATGTCATAGAAATATGTAGTTTCACAGTATAATAATCCTCAAAATATATTATTCTTAGCATGGTCTACATTGGTGTTTTAAACATTTTAAAGGAGTCATATTATTATATTTTTTTCACTTTTTGAATACTAGTCAGTGTGTGGTGCGTATGATTGGGCATAGAAACAAAGTTACAAATCCAAAGTACAAGACCACTCCAAAGGGAGATATGTAGTTTTTAAAAAATCCTTTTTCAAGAACTACAATGAACAGCTCTTTGGACTACACAGCATTATTTTCCGGATGTTATGATGCCACAAAGCTCATTAGAATATCATTAAAATAAATCCCACCTATGGAAATTCGAATCGTTGGCGGGTGGGGAGGGACGAGGTGAGGATTCGCCTAAATTTAGCAATGTAGCAATGTAGCATTTAGCAATGGACAGCCGCTTCTGGGATTCTTCAGCGAGCCGCAGGGCATCTGGTATAAACTCAAGCATTGACTCAAGTGGTCGTGAACTGCTCCGTTCACCGTGTGAGAACCGCGCTAATTGAGCCATTTGTGCCAGCCTGGGGAGAAAGCTATTGTAATAATGTAAATTATGTGAAAAATAATGCATTTTTTGAACCCCCAAAACAAAATAAAAGACTTTGTAAAAGAGCATAACAGGAGGGTTATTTTACCATACTGTTTTGATTGTTTACTTCAACTTTAAAATTCAAATTAATTATTAACTATGTTTTGTAGGTACGTCAGTCTTACAAAGGAGCATCTAGATCATTGCAATCTCATATTGTTGTGTAAGTGCCAAAATGCCAGTGGAATTCAGTGGATGGGAGGCATACTGTGATAAATCAAAGCACCTTAAACCAGGTCAAGAGCCCAAAAAGAGCCACGGCTATATTATGTACCATGGGACACTCAAAACCAATGCCCCAGCTATCATATCATCGGGCTTTCGGCCGTCTGGCGGGGGAACTCTGGGCCCTGGCGTCTACTGTAGTAGGAATATTAACAAAGCAATGGGTTACCCTGCATGTGCTCCTAATGATAGAGTCGTGTTAAAGCTGCGAGTGAGAGTGGGTAAAGTGAAGAGGATTGAAGGGCAAAGCCTGAACCTGCGGACCACGTGGCATCAACAAGGATATGATACAGCCTGGTTACCTGCCTCTGCTTCTGGTGTGGGACTTGAGGAGGATTGTGTTTGGGACCCAAAGAGAATTACTGTGATTGGAATAGCCCATTGCACAGACTCCAGTACTAAGAGTTCTCTGGAGAGTCTCATAAAGCAGAAAAGCCAATCGCAGGACTCGAATGGCAAAGACCTGAAGCAGTGTAAAGGGTGTGGAATGCAAACAGAGCAGAAACACACAATGGAGAAATGCTGGTCCTGTAAGGTATCCATTTGCCCCTTTATGAAAAATCATGTTTGCAGAAATAAAAGGAAGTAGCTATTTCTGAGTACTTGAGAACTATTGATAATTATAAACACTTTAATTTCAATATCATCTGTGAAGTGATGTTGTAATAGAGTAAAGGCACTGTAATTAACACGATAATTCAAACTTCCTCTAATCATATTACTAAAAGTAAAGACATTACTGTGCATGGAAACCTTTGTTTTAATTTGCTCAAATGAGTACTGTTAATTTAATTCAGATTTGCCATTTGCCAGATGTGCCAAACATCATATATAATGTTTTTAACATTTTATTTTTAGTTTTTTGTAACATTTTGGTGTAATCTTTTGAGCTGTTATACACAAACATAACAATTTATTTTTAATAAAATATGTATTTTTGCCTTGTTTGGCAGATGCAATTCTGCTCTAAATATGTAACAGTTTTGATTTACTGTTGAATTCTTGTATTGCAACAATTGTTTTGTGAAACAATATGTGAAATTTAGCAATATATTAAACATGGAAATGTAAACCTTTGTCTTAATGCCTCCTGAATACTTTTCACAGATAATTTTAACATGACATTTTATAATTAAGTTTCATGTTAATTTGTATATAATTTTACAAAATTGAACAGTTTAGCACATTGATTCCTGCTGTAAGCTAATACTTGCTGTAAACAAACTCATGGCTTTCTGAGAATCTGAAAAATGAGAATGTAAATCTATTTTTCAAAAAAAAAAAAAACCTGGGAAATACCAGTACAAAGCAAAAAATGAATGACTGGCTTAATTAGATATCAAAGGTTAAAGCCATGTTCCCCTTAAACATTCCCTTTTTTATGAAAAACAAAAACAAAAAAACAACAACAACTCAAAGACGTCAATGAATTATGTTTAATTTATTCATCATTTATATAATTGTATTACAATATGATCATCATTTCAAATCACATGAGTGGTTTATATTCAACAGCTGGTATAACATTTTCAAAAAACATTTTAGAACTATTAATTTCAAACAACAAAAAAGCACATTTCAATGCTCATGCCAGGCTCCACGTGCTCCTTGTGTTTTTGGGCGTATTTCACCAATGACTGTGATTCGTCTTGGATCCCAAACACAGTCTTCCTCAAGATTACTTCGCACCATGCCACAGTTGGGGGGACACCAGGCAGTGTCGTATCCGTGATCATGCCAGGTATACTGCATTGGATGACCTTTATGATCAATCTTCTTCACTTTCCCAACATCAACTTTCACTCTCAGAACTACTCTCTGGTTCTCATCTAGTTCCAGAGGGTATCTGGAGGCCTTCTCTAGATCCCGGCTGAGGTAAACTCCAGGCCCAAGCATCCCTCCAGAAGATGGTTTGAAGCCAGAGATTTTGATTTTTTCAGCCGCCTGCCTTGATGTGCCATGGTACATTCGGTAGACTTTACCGTCTGCTGGTCCTATGTAACTCTCAAGGCATGGCGGAACTCTTGGACCCAAGTCGTCTTCAACCCACATGTTTGCACCTGGACAAATCTAAAATATCAAAAAATTATTAGAAACTCAGAATTGTACCAGATCCCTAGCAAACAGACTTACAAAGAAAGACACAATGACAAACACGCATAAAATGGAATTAAAAAGTAATTTATAATGACAATATAATTTTTTTCTTTTGTTATAGGCTTTAGAAACACAATGACAAACAAAAGCATTAGATTCATTACCACAATGACAAAGTGGTGTCTTATCTCTGATGTCGGTTCTAAAACTGATTGCTTCCTTATGATAGCAGGTATATAAATGCCATATCTTTCAGGGTGTATCCAGGACAGGTGTTCCAATGACTTTTTTTTCCATATAAACAAAGTTTCAGTTTGGTTTAAGTTTCGTTTTTGGCGTTAAGGACTATTTCCTTGAAAATGCCCTACCTATTCAAAAACTAGTGCAGCTATGACAGGTTAGCAAATAATACAACGAACTGATGTGCTCAAACATATGACTTGCATTTACATATGACTTATAATTATATTTACTTTTCATTTCATTTTTTTTTTCTAAATAACACCCAGCACCAAAACATAAAAAACACACAAATAAAGAGAATAAACAAACAACAAGTCGTATATTAATATGTCTGTTTGGTTGATGAAATACTAGGGAAGGATTATATCCTTATAAAAGAAGTGTTTATTGTATAATGAAATATAAAAATGAATATTAACTTTCTAGAACTTTCATCTCAAGTCTCATCTGCTTTGCATTTTTGTGTCCAAAAAATGAATATTTGCATGTTAATAAATATACATGAGGTATACAAAGAGATAAAGGGCTTTATGGTGCAGTTGTGGTGTCGCATACATTTTTAAGTTCATTTCAAGCTCTGTGGTCTCCAATTCACTTAGATATATTGAAATACATAATGAAATATTAAAGATGTTAAAAATTCTAAATAAAAAAAAAGAGGCCCAATGTACCGTATGTTAGTATTGTTGGTATCATTCAGATATTTGGAGGCCTGTTGACTTATGCGAGTGTGCCAAAGGAAGACAGGTGAAAGTTACTAGCACCACAGAGCTTTAAGCCATCAAAATATAGTTTTAGATTTGGTAAGGCTATTTAACTATTTGGTTATAGTGTGTTGCTTCTTTGCCTTTTTCAAAAGCAAAGAGACCCATACTATAATAGTCCAAGCCCAATATATTGATAAGTCTGAAGTAAATAGAGTATGATTTGTGTCCACATGTTTAACGATTTCTATCAAACTGGAATAAAAACAAGCAGAAACTACACAGATTTGAATGCTTTATAAACTATTTTGTATGTCTGCACAGTAGGAAATATTATATTAGAAAACATAGAATAACAATTTATTTTATATTACATTTCATTCAAAAAGGTGGTTTACGAGGATGCTTATTATCCCATAATTCAAAACCCTTAAAACATACTAAAGGATTTTTATTTTTTATCCAAATATGCACAAAGTTTTCTGTGAGGGGTAGATTTATAGGTATATTATTGGTGTAGGGCAATAGAAAACCTTTACGCCTGGAGAGTCCCTGTATATCACCAATACCAACATGTGTAAAATAGGAAATGATCAGCACACCTTGTATCATGTTGGAACTGTTTTTATATAGTTCATGATGGCTAGAATTGCTTCTGGTAATAAAAAAGGTCAAAGCCTTTTATTTTTTTTCTTTAAAAGAAGAAAATATCTGCCTTCCACTTGCTGACTGGCTGGTTAAATCAAATAACAAAAGTTAATGGCATGTTCTGCCCTTAATATACCCTTTGTTTTATTTTTGTTGGTTTGTTATACATATTTATTTAGTCATCTTATTTATCTTTATTAATTTATTGAATATAAAAACAGAAAAAAAACATAACTCAAAGATATGTCAATGAAGTATGTTTAATTTATATCATTGTATCACAGTTTGATCATTTGATCATCTTTTTAAAGCACACAAGTGGTTTATATTCAACATCTGGTATAACATTTTCGAAAAACATTTTAGAACTATTAATATCACACTTCATGGGAAAGCAAATTTCAATAGCGCCCATGGCAGACACCATGTGCTCCTTGTGTTTTTGGGCGTATTTCACCAATGACTGTGATTCGTTTTGGATCCCAAACACAGTCTTCCTCAAGACCACTTGGCACCATGCCACATTTTGGAGGGCACCAGGCAGTGTCGTACCCGTGATCATGCCAGGTTTTCTGCAGTGGATGACCTTGACGATCAATCTTTATCACTTTGCCAACATTGACTTTCACTCTCAGAACCACTCTCTGGTTCTCAGGTAGATCCAAAGGATATCTGGAAGCCTTCTCTAGATCCCGGCTGAGGTAGACACCAGGCCCAAGCATCCCTTTAGAAGATGGTTTGAAGCCAAAGACTTTGACTTTTTCAGCAGCCTGCCTTGATGTGCCGTGATACATTCTGTAGACTTTACTGTCTGCTGGTTCTATGTAACTCTGCAGGCATGGTGGAGCACCTGGACCCAAATCGTCTTCAGCCCACATGTTTGCACCTGAAAAAAAAACAAACACAATTTCTTTTTTTATAAAAACTCAGAATTTCACCCAGTCATAGCAAACTGAGTTACAAAGAAAGACATAATGAGAAACTAAATAGCATTAAAAGTCATATATTATGATACATTATAGGGCTTTATAAACACTAAGACCAACAAAAGCACAATATGTGTTTCCACAAAGACAAAGCGGTGTCTTACCTCTGATGTCGCTTCCAAAGCTGACTTCTTCCTTCTAAAAGCAGGTATATAAATGGCACATCTTTGAGGGTGTGTCTATGATGGCAGGTGTTCCATAAGTTTTAGTTTCTCTTTATCTTTGTAAACTTTATTGGATTTTTAAAAAAGAACATACGATTAGAAGATTGTTCAGTTATAAAACTGATTGAAAGACTGTTTGATAGAACTGTCATCTTTTGGTTTCCTCCAGCATCCAAAAGCAAACACCTCTATACTGCGATTCTCCCAAAGCTCAGTATATTGTTATAAAGAAAGCAGGAACTGCACTGATCTTTCTTTTTTAACTATATAAAATACTTGGAATGATAGGTACCTGATCTGCTCAGTTAAACATCCTTTATTGATATTAATCTAAAAACTATCTTTTTTGTTTTGTTTTAAACAAAGTTCCAATGTAATTTAAGTTTCATTTCGGCAGTAGAAGACTGTTTTCCTGTAACTGCCCCACCTAATCAGAAAGTATTTACACGGCTATGACAGCAGATGTCTGAACAGCACAGGTTAACAAACAATAAATACAAATGGTCTTATGTGCTCAGACAGGTAAGATCAACACATGATAAAATCTATAGTGCAGATCAAGTTTCCTGTGAGGGGTAGGTTTAGGGGTAGGGTTGGTGTAGGGCGATAGAAAACCTTGTACGCCTATGGAGAGTCACCGTAAACCACCAATACCAACATGTGTGAAATGGTAAATGATCAGCACCTTGTATCACGTTGGAACTGTTTTAGTTCATGATGGCTTGAATTGCTTCTGGTAATTAAAAGGTCAAAGCCTTCAGTTTGGAAAGGAGGGAAAGGAGAGGATCAGTATGCAATATACTGTATGTCAGAATCTAAGAAGCAAAGGCAAGTTTTATTTTTTTTTCTTCAAAGAGGAAAATATCTGCCTTCTGTTTGCTGACTGGTTGGTTAAATCAAATAACAAAAGTTAATGGCATTTTCTCCCTTAAATATTCCCTTTGTTTTATTTTGCTGGTTTATGATATGTATTTATTTAGTCATCTTATTTATCTTTATTCATTTATTAAATAGAAAAAATAGAAAACATAACTCAAAGATATGTCAATGAGGTATGTTTAATTTATTAATCATTTCAAATTCATAATTTGATCATCTTTCTACAGCACATGAGCAGTTTAAAATCAGCTGTGTTTTTTGGCGTATTTTACTAATGACTCATTTTGGATCCCAAACACAGTCTTCCTCAAGACCACTTAGCACCATGCCACATTTTGGAGGGCACCAGGTAGTGTCTTTCAGGGTGTGTCTATGGTGGCAGGCGTTCCATTGAGTTTTAGTTTCACTTCATCTTTGAAAACTTTATTAGATTTTTTTTTAAATCTATGATTAGAAGATTAAATAGTTATAATACTGACTAAAAAACTATTTGGCATAGTTGTCATCTTTTGGTTTTCTTCAGCATCCAAAAGCAAACCACTCTCACAAAGCTCAGTATATTGATACTGGTATAAAGAAAGCAGGAACTGCACTGATATTTAAAATACTTGGAATAAGATGTGAAATGATCTGCTCAATTAAACATGCTTTATTGATATTAAAATGAAAACTATCCTCTTTTGTTTTGCTTTGCTTTGTTTTGATTTAAATAAAGTTCCAGTGTAATTTAAGTTTCATTTTGGCTATAGAAGACAGTTTTCCTGTAAATGCCCCATCTAATTTGTATAACAAATTTGCATAATGACATGAGTAGTACAGTGGTATTACAATGTGAAGGTGGTTTATGAGAACATTACATCCCCATAATTCAAAAGGCATAACATACTAAACTGTTTTTATTTTTTATTTTTTTATTTTTAGAAATGCACAAAGTTTTCTGTGATGGGTAGGTTTAGGGGTAGTATAGTAATAAAACCATTATGCCTATGGAGATTGCCCATAAACCACCAATACTAACATGTGTAGAATTGTCACGGATTGGCCAGGTTCTTGCACACCAATCACGCATCGTTCACAATCCCCTGAGTTCTAACAAGCCGCACCTGCACCCAATCACCCACGCACTTCAAAAGCACATTATAAGTTAATTTTTTTAGTTTAGCCCCACATAATTAAAAACTATACGCAGCAACGACATAAAAGCTATGAACAGCTCAGAATAACAAACAACACAACTGAACTCATGTGCTCAAACAAATAAGATCAAAACATGACTTACATTTACAGAATGTATATTTTTTAATATTTACTTTTTATTTCATTCCAATTTTTAAATAATAACCAGCATAAAACATAAACTTATTTAGCGGGGTAAAAAATTATGTCCTTATAAAAGAAATGTTTATTGTATAATAAAATAAAACCATTATCAACTTTGTAGAACTTTCTTCTCAAGTCTCATCTTACTGCTTTACATGTTTGTGCCCAGAATATAAGTATTTGCATGTTAATAGAATATAGATGAGATATAAAGATAAATAGTGTTATGGTTGTATATGGGTGGTTTCATATGTAGTTTTTTCATTTAATATCAGCAAGCTCTATGGCCTTCAACACACCAAACGTAATGAAATGTTAAAAAGTCTAAAACAACGATAAAAAGACCCATTAAAGGTGTATACAGGTAGGTTCTTTATGTTGAAAAGGATTATATGATTATTTCCAAAAAGATCCTAAATATATATTTTTTAAATGTTATAAATATTATTCAATGACCACGATCAACACTAGTATTCAACACTGAGTAAAACTAACAAGAGGCAGCTTTAAGAATAAAGTTTGGGGTCAGAGAAGACAGACACAGATTCCCATAAAATGTATGAATCACTTTCAAAACCACATGCCACAAGAAAACAGATGAAACCCTCTCTTTTCTAAATTTATTTGCAGCTTTCATGTAACTGGACCACAAAAACAGAAAGCATCAAACTTGAAATAAATACAATTGAAGTGAAATGTTACTGTGAACCACAAAAAAAAAACTTAGTAGAAATAAATATTGGTATAAAAAAAAATTGGAGATAAAATCATCAAATGTGGGAAATGCCTAAAAATAAAGTGATGCTGATTTTGCTTCGGACACTGAATGCAGACCCTCTGAAAGAATCCAAAGTATGTCCACAATGAAAATAATAATTGAACTAAATAATACGTTTTCACTTCCTCTTTATCTCGGTAAACTCTAATATGAATAATTACTTTTATACTGTATATGGACTTTACTGCTGTAAATTCTATAAGATTCGATAATGCCATTTAACCATTTGGTAAAAGTGTGTTGTTTCTTTGTCTTCTTCAAAAGCAACGAGACCTATGATTATCCAAGCCAAATATACTAATAAGTCAAGCAAACAAGTGTTTTGTGTCAATGTTACAGGTTTAATTATTTTCATCAAGCTCGAATCAAAACAAACAGATTATTATAATATTAAAATGCATAATATATTGCATGTTTCATTCAAATTTCCAAAAATCAAATTGAAAAGAAAAAAGTATTAACTTTCCCAGTTAATTCAAATTTGAAATCAAATTTATGCACACAGATAGACAGGGATCACAATAATACAAACAAAAATACAGTCTAGTGACATTTTAAGTGCCTAAGACAATGAATTAGCAATGAATTTACAAATAGTGTCAGTAAAAAGGTATGTACATATAACAGGCAACTAAAACTGTGTTTACAAGAGATCTGTTTTTAATTATTTCATTGCTCTAACTTCAGCTTCAGAAAAGATTGTTGCAAGACAGCATAGCACAGTATAATGATCCAATTCTCAATAAAGCATTGTATTTTAAGATAGCATATTTTAGGATTTTTATTGCTCATAATAAAAAAAAAGCACATACTCCTTAAACTGGACGAATTACATCAATGACTGTGATTGCCTTCGGATTCCAAACACAGTCTTGCTCAAGACTACCTGTAGCCATTAAACTTTCTAAGATCCAGGCAGTGTCGTACCCATAACCATGCCAGATATTTTGCATTAGATGGCCTCGATATTCAATCTTTATCACTTTTCCAACATTAACTTTCACTCTCAGGACACTTCTCTGCTGTTCAGGAACATGCTCAGGGTATTTAGAGGCCTTTTCTACATCTCGGCTGAGGTAGACTCCACACCCAAGCATGCCATCAGACTGACAAAAACCATGAGCTTTGATTTTTTCTGCATTTTCCTTAGTTGTGCCATGAAACATTGTGTACTCTTTACCTTCAACTGGATTTTCACCACTTTGAAGGCTTGGTGGAATTACGTCAATGATAGTAATTCGTTTCGGATCCCAGACACAGTCTTCTTCAAGACCACTTGGCACCATTTTACATTTTGGAGGACACCAGGCAGTGTCGTACCCGTGATCATGCCACGTTTTCTGCATTGGATGACGTTGACAGTCAATCTTCTTTACTCTCCCAACATTGACTCTCACTCTGATAACAACTCTCTCTCGTGGCTTATCAAGTGGATATCTGCTGGCCTTGTTAAGATCTCGGCTGAGGTAGACTCCACGTCCCAGCATGCCATTTGCAGATGGCTGAAAGCCATGGATTTTGATCTGTTCTGCTGCTGTTTTGGTAGTGCCGTGATACATTCGGTATACTTCACCATTCACAGGCTCTGCACTACTTTGGAGACACGGCACACCTGGATACAAGTCACTCTCTGCCCACATGTTTAAACCTAAACACAAAAAAATAACCAATCTACAAACCGTTTTGATGTTTAAGTTTATTTAGAAAACAGCAGAAAAACTGTAAGTCTGTAAGAAGCTCTGCATTTCTCAAAAGCATGCATTAGAAACTGAGTTGATTGTAGAGAGCATTGGTGGCAATGGGTTTATGCAATTTGTTTTGGCTTATAATGTTTTTGGAAAATGCAGCCCGCGTTTGTTTTTTTCTTTACATTTGGTGGAATACAAGAACTTTTTGTCTAAATAATTTTAACAACCATAGTCATGCTTTATGTTACTTACCTCTACGATTACAAATTCAGACTGAGCAGAAAACAGAAATCCTGGACAGACCTGCAGTACGCTGAAGAGTAGTGGAATTTTAATGAATGACCAAAAAAATCACAAAATATATTTTAACCAAGACAAAGTGATGCCTCGCCTCTGATGTTGCCTCTATGCTGACTGAATGCCGGAATATAAATGGCATATCTTTCAGGGTGTGTCCATGACGAATAGTGTTCCAGTAAGTTTCAGTTTCTTTTCCTCTTCATAAACTATGGTTTGCACAAACACTTTATGCATGAAATTTATAAATCGTTTTGCTGTGAAGTTTACTGATTTTATTTGGTTTTAAGTCTAAAAAATGAAAATAATATGAAATTATAAAATTTATAATAATTATAAGACTGTTCATTAAACGTTACCTTTTTGTAATGAATTATATTGTAGATTGCATGTTTCAGTAATAGTGCAGTAAAAATAAGAACTATAATTTGACTTTAAAACGAAGTTTCGAAAATAAGTTTCATTTCTTATTTACGGGCCAGTAGGCCTACTGTTTTCCTGGAAATCGGGAACAGGAACTTACACAGCTGTGACAAAACATGTTTGAACATTTCAGGTTAACCCTTTAATGAGCTGTGAATATAACTCGCCTGATATGATTTAAACTCAGGGCCGTGCACGGGGGGTGGCCCGATGGCTAGAGCCACTGCCCCTCTGCCCTCAACGGCTGATGTGCCCCTCTCACCAATTCCCATCAACGCAGCTCAAAGCGTTCTGTTACCGCTCCGCTAAAAATCTACTGATTCCGCGAAATAATCCGCTCCGTGTTTTCTCGCCAGCTCCGCAGCCGCTCTCGGGACACGACATTGAAGGTCGTTGTATTACCAGGTTGCATTACAACTCATTACAGTCAGTGGATGATTCTCTAAATTAGTAATTTGGTATGTTTTTGTATTTCTGTCGGTAATGATTTGCTCTCAGTCTTCTAAAAGTGCTAACAACAAAATTACCAACGAATTTTTAAAATATCTCGAATGTCTAATAAAATGATTTTTACCCGATCAGATCTAATATAAATAACACAAAATTTGCTGTTGTTGGCCAGGCAAAAAAAAAAAAAATAGCCTTAAAAAAAAGAAAGAGCGAAGTGGGGCTGCAATAGGGAGTTTAACACTGCAAACATGAATTCAGAGCTCCAGCAAGCCAGCAGATAAATTATTGTATATAATATTTTTTGTACACGTTACTTCTTGTAATTAAGTATATTTCTCATTATAATCACTTGTTTTGATACTAGCAATTTATAACACAGCGTAGCCTATTTATAATATTTTATTAATATCATATTACACTGTAAAAAGTTTTCACCAGTTTCAACTTAAAAACTTAAGTTTAGCAACTGCATCAAAATTTTAAGTTAAATCAACTTTTAAGTACAAGTCATTTCAACTCATAAGTTAAATCAACTTAAAAGTACAAGTCATTTTAACTAATTTTATTGTCGTGAGTTGAAATGAATAGTAGAAGTTGATTTAGCTTAAGGCAGCTGCTGATCTTACGTTTTTAAGTTGAAACTGGAAAAACTTTTTACAGTGTAATAGTAGGCCTAAAAATAATTATAAATGTTAAATGAGTTGTTTATTAGCCTAGATTTCTGCTTTATTATATTAAATTAAATGTCTAATAGGTGAGTATTGTGGGTTAAGATTATCCATTTTTAACTTATGTGCTCCTTGAGATAAGGAAAAATGATGCAAAGTAAAATGGAAGTATCTAAAGTAATTTCAGAATGTTTCCTATCATTTAAAATGATCAGAATGTACCTATGACAAAGGGTTCTAAAAATATGGCTTCTTATAAAAGTGTTCCCATGGCTCAATTTGCCATAATATAGGGGGTGGGTCAATTTACCCACTGGCTAAACTTACCCCACTCTCTTTATACTTTCTTTGAAGATGAGGTACACGCAGGATCAAAGAGTGAGGGAGAGCCCACTCTTATCAAAACATCTACAATAAAGTCTGAAATTATTACAGAATGTGCTGTCTTCTCTTTTAATTGTATATTGTAACTGGATAATTTGTATTAACAATCACCCACCCCCGTAGTGCCCCTTTTATGGTTTCAAATGGAGAAAGTATTATACTTTGAGTCACATCTCACATCCTACAGATTTTGAATCTTGATTTTTACAATCAAAGAGACCTTTTGAAAAAAAAGTGAAAAAGATATGTATGGATGACACAAAATTACAAGGCTATAAGTGTTTACAAGCCTATTTTTAATTATTTAATTTTCATAGCTTCACTCTCAGAAATTGTTGTGAGGCATAGTCAGCAGAGCGTAGTATAATAATCAAATTCTCAATAATACATTATTTTTTTATTATGCTAGATTTTTCATTGTTCATAACAATCTCAGTGCACAGTCTTACTCTAGTGGTTCTCAGGCTCCCTCTAGTGGTACGCAGATAAACATATATATATATATATATATATATATATATATATATATGTGTGTGTGTGTGTGTGTGTGTGTGTGTGTGTGTGTGTGTGTGTGTGTGTGTGTGTGTGTGTGTGTGTGTGTGTGTGTGTGTGTGTGTGTGTGTGTGTTTGCATTTACATGTACAGTCGTGGCCAAAATGTTTGAGCATGACACAAATATTAGTTTTCACAAAGTTTGCTGCTCAACTGCTTTTAGATCTTTGTTTCAGTTGTTTCTGTGATGTACTGAAATATAATAACAAGCACTTCATACGTTTCAAAGGCTTTTATCGACAATTACATGATATTTATGCAAAGAGTCAGTATTTGCAGTGCTGGCCCTTCTTTTTCAGGACCTCTGCAATTCGACTGGGCATGCTCTCAATCAACTTCTGGGCCAAATCCTGACTGATAGCAACCCATTCTTTCATAATCACTTCTTGGAGTTTGTCAGAATTAGTGGGTTTTTGTTTGTCCACCCGCGTCTTGAGGATTGACCACAAGTTCTCAGTGGGATTAAGATCTGGGGAGTTTCCAGGCCATGGATCCAAAATCCAAAACTATGTTTTAGTCCCCGAGCCACTTAGTTATTACTTTTGCCTTATGGCACGGTGCTCCATCGTGCTGGAAAATGCATTGTTCTTCATCAAATTGTTGTTGGGTTGTTGGAAGAAGTTGCTGTTGAAGGGTGTTTTGGTACCATTCTTTATTCATGGCTGTGTTTTTGGGCAAAATTGTGAGTGAGCCCACTCCCTTGGATGAGAAGCAACCCCACACATGAATGGTCTCAGGATGCTTTACTGTTGGCATGACACAGGACTGATGGTAGCGCTCACCTTTTCTTCTCCGGACAAGCCTTTTTCCAGATGCCCCAAACAATCGGAAAGAGGCTTCATTGGAGAATATGACTTTGCCCCAGTCCTCAGCAGTCCATTCGCCATACTTTTTGCAGAAGATCAATCTCTCCCTGATGTTTTTTTTTTTTTGAGAGAAATGGCTTCTTTGCTGCTCTTCTTGACACCAGGCCATCTTCCAAAAGTCTTGGCCTCACTGTGCGTGCAGATGCGCTCACACCTGCCTCCTGCCATTCCTGAGCAAGCTCTGCACTGGTGGCACTCCGATCCCGCAGAAGAAGGCAAAGAAGGACTATGCAATTCATCTATTCACTCTTCATAACATTCTGGAGTATATGCAAATTTCTATTATAAAAACTTTTCCAGTTTCCAATATTTATGTAATTCTCAAAACTTTTGTACACACATGCAGCATCAATCAGATAATGATCCGCTTTGAGCCAACGTTTAATGTTCTTTGTATGTGTGCACCTCATAGTCAGATTTAAAGGGTCAGGTATTTTTAATCACAGTTAATCGCTAGACTTAAAAAGTATGTGCTTGTTGTGACAGATATGAGATTTCAAAATGGCGCTTCCGGAAATACTTCAGGACCAGATATGCAGTAGCATTCCAAAGTGTTTGTTATTGTTTGAGGATCCTTGACATGGATCCTCAAAGTTTAATCCTAATCAAACACCTGAGCATACTAATCAATGTCTTCACGATCATTAGAAAATAACAGGTGGTAAGTTTGATAAAAGCTAAACTCTGCTGGAAAGTGGATCTCACAAGCCAGATTTGAGGATCCCCGATATAGGCCTATTTGCTTTTCAGAGCTGATTGAAAAGGCTCCTTTAGAAATTCTCTGGGCCCGAGTTTATAACCTCTATTGATTAAAAAATATATTCAGCTATAGATGCACAAATACATAAATGAAAATACACATTTATCCAACACCTATCACCAATCACGACTAATTAAACTAATAAAACTATAGCAATCATATACTATAAAACTATAAAGATAATTCAAATCTGTTTGTGCCACCATTAGCAAGCGAAGACACATTTCTGATAACTTGAGATCAGTCTTGTACAGTGTTTTGGTAGAGTTTGGGCACACTGCATTACAAAAAATTCTAAATGAATGTAACATTATTTGAATGTTTATTTTTAAATCTAGAAACATTTTAAGAGACCATTTTTTTTTATAATATTTTTATTCATTTTACATTGCATAACAAACACCAAACCAAATAGCAACAAAATACATAAAAAAAAAAAAATAAAAATAAAAAATTCCAAGAATAATAATAATAGTTAAAAAAAGTGAAAGAAAAAAAAAGACTTTTAAGAGTAATCAGGGCATATTGGCAGTTTGAAGTGAAAACAAAAGCACTCAAAAAGGGGGTAGACAGCATACTAAGCATTATATTACTGGTTTAAGTAATATTATATTTGTCCAAATGGTCTAAAAATGGTTGCCATATACTGTAAAATTTATCTAGATTACCCATAACTCCATACCGGACTCTTTCCATATGCAATATTCCAGTAACCAGGTCTTAAACTGAGGAACAGTTTCTGTTTTCCACAGCCTTAGAATGACACTCTTAGCAATAATCATTCCGTAAATTATGGTACTTTGTACAGACACATTATGATCTAATAGAGAAACAGAACACCCAAACAATGCAATTTCTGGATCAGGTGTAAAAACACAAGCATACAAGTCAGAAAACCACTTAAATTTGTCACACCAAAAATCGTTGAGTTTTGGACATGTCCAAAAGAGATGGGTCAGAGAGCCTTCTGCAGATTTACACCGGTCATTTTAAGAGACCATTTAAATTAAATAAAAAAGAAAGCACTTCTCAACTTGTACATGGTTTTTTACAGTATGCCATCCTAAATATTGGACGAATTTGCTCAATGACTGTAAATTGCTTCCGGATTCTAAACACATCGCATTGTCAGAGGATTACACATGGATTTTGCTCCCCCAGCATTGGATGAATTAAATCAATGACAGTGATTCGTCTTGGATCCCAGACACAGTCTTCTTCAAGTCCACTTGGTACCATGCCACAGTTTGGAGGACACCAGGCAGTGTCGTACCCGTGATCATGCCAGGTTTTCTGCAGTGGATGACCTTGATGATCAATCTCCTTCACTCTCCCAACATTGACCTTCACTCTTACAATCACTCTCTGGTTCTCAGGTAGCCATAGAGGATATCTGGAGGCCTTCTGTAGATCTCGGCTGAGGTAGACACCACGTCCAAGCATGCCCTTAGAAGACGGATTAAAACCCTCCTGAAGAATTTTAAGTGCAGCTAAAAGGTCTGTGCCATGATACATTATATAGACTTTGTCTTCTTCTGGGGCCGTATAACTCTGGAGGCATGGTGGAGCACCTGGACCCAAGTCATCTTCTGCCCACATGTTTGCATCTGAATCATTAAAATAGTAGCGGAAAGTAATTACCACGTGTAATAGAAAGGAACAGACAACATACTTGCACTTAACACAAACAAAGTGACTTACCTCAGATGTTGCTCCTAACACTGAGTGCAAACCTTCTGAGAGCAGATTTATGAACTGCAAACTTATTCAGGGTGTGTCCACAATGGGAATTTTTACACAAGCAAAATAAGAAACTTTCAGTTTCTCTTTATCTTCATGAACTATTTTATAAATGATTACATCTGTAGAAACGAGAATCCCCCAGTTTACGCAATTCCCAAAAAAAACGTTTTCACGTACCTATTTCTCCGCCTAACTGGAAACTATAGTTGAAAGGGTTATGATGATGACAAATAAGCACAGATTAATGCTCAAAAAGATCAAATCAACACATGCACAGGGCATAACCATAACACTTTTTCTCAGTTTGTGTAAATCCATGTGGGGTTTAGAGTATATATATATATATATTTATCAGCATTAACGTCACATTATTCTAGTTCAAATATGTCGCTTTGTTTCATTTACAGTGCATATGTTTTTCTGTATTTAACGCAAAATAAAGGAAGCCAATGTGACAACATGCCCCGTGAGTGGGGTACACTGTAAAATCCGAGGGTAACATAATCATATTTTAAATGTTCCCAGCGAGCAAAAAGTGGTATAGATCACGTCTATAAGACGTAATTTATAGACATCCAGAAGACGTCTTCACAGGAGCCAGAATGAAAGTTTTTTACACGTCTTTTCTGGACATTGTATAGACGTAAATTAGACAGACGTAATTTATAGACATCCAGAAGACGCCCTCACAGGAGCCAGAATGAAAGTTTTTTACACGTCTTTTCTGGACATTGTATAGACGTAAATTAGACAGACGTAATTTATAGACATCCAGAAGACGCCCTCACAGGAGCCAGAATGAAAGTTTTTTATACGTCTTTTCTCAACTAGTCCTGGCTGTCAGTGGACGTTTAGATTGTGGCCTGATGAGACATAATTTCTCAGTGTCATTAATCGACTTTTTCTGGCTGTCAATGGACGTTCAGATCATGGCCTGGACGGAAGGACGCGATATCAACATGTTTTGTATGTCCAAAGACGTCACTTGCTCAGTTGGTTATCTCATTTGATTATGAACACATTGCAACCATGCTTGGGACGATCCTGGTCGCAAGACACAGCTATACTGTACAGTGGAGTTCAGAACAATGCGGACAAATAGATGAAGAAACACATTCAGACATTCAGAAAAACAGATTAGGCCTACACTTAAACATACAGCTCTCACAGAACACGAGACACCTAAACGAGTCAAAATGCTTCACATTTCTTGAAATAACCATTTCTGAACAATAAACATTGACTGCCAGTCTTTATTCGCCTGTTCCTCGTGGTTTCTCATTAAAATCTATAGAAGTAGGCTAATGAGTGTAAAAAATGACATCGTAATGTAGTTCTAACAGCGAAGCACATTAACGCATCACTCACCAGCAGAGGTCACTCTGTCAGCACAATTCTCTGGTTAATAAAGAAGATTTAAAAAAAAAGGAACAAGATCATTAATTTAGGTTTATAATACATATTTATATATGTTACAGTTTAAACATAACTCAAATGTATATGTTTGAAAAATGAAGAGCAGGGTGAGCTAAGCGTTAACTTACAGTGTCTTTAAAATGAGCTGTAACGACAGTAATGTGTTCAAATTTCAGGATGTGGTTAAAAAAAACACTTTGGGTCTAAAATAAACTGCTTATACAATATGACTTTTCAAACATACAGAAAAAAGTGGTTTCTTGGCTCAACTTGCCCCCAGTGAGGGGTAAACTGAGCCTATAGGGAGAGGATAAGTTGAGCCGCATTTGAAGTGCATAGCTTTGAAGGTATTTTTTATTATTATACAAAAATTCAGAACAAAATTAAGTTCAAATTGAGAAAAAAATGACAACAATTAACCTTACAGAACTGGGCTAATGCTTAATATCCCACTTATAAATGTTGCAGTGAATTCAAATTTCATAAAAACTTCAATGGTGTCACATTTTAGCAAGATCCAAAAATGAAGAGGCAAATGTTTTAAAATAAAGGCATTTTTAATGATAATAATTCACATGCGTAACAGTATACCAAAACACAAACAACAACCGACAATGAAGGAGAAAACCTAAAGAAACGTAAGGCTCATTACATGATGATGAACCAAAATGACAAACAGGTGACAGAAAGCAGGAAGGTGATGAGAAACAAACTAAAAGTCCATGAAAATGCAACTAAACATAACTGTGACATATATAGTCAGTTTTCATCAACAAGGCCTGTTTAAAATGTTCAGAACAGTATAACCATATAGCCTCATATTAAAAGTTCCTGGAGCTCAAACATGTGTGATATATATTTTTTAAGATTTTTATTTTTAATACACAAGTCCTTAAACATAAAAAAAAAAAATCACTTTGAACAACAAAAAACTGTTTTTTAAACTTAAATGTAGTTACCAAATGTTAAAAAAGGAAAAAGAGGAGAGGATCTTACCATTTATTTCAATTTTTTCTTTAATTGTCCAAGACACCATTTTAACCTATACTGTTTTTTTTTGTTTTTGTTTTTTTTTTTGTAAAAAAAAAAAGAAAAAAAAAAGAAAACATTTTTATTTATTTTAACAATTTGGCATTTAATTTTGTATTTAAAAAATACCAATTCTAAAAAGCATAACTCAAAGGTATATGCATTAGGTTTGTTGCTTTAAGTTCAGGGTGTACTATCAAATCACCATTTCAAAGCACACATGCAATTTATATTTAAAAGCTGGTAACATTTTCAGAAACCATTTCAGAACAACTTATTCCTTAAGCATAGCCTATTTCATTACCACTTTTTGCTTGGGAAAATTTCACCAATGACAGTGATTCGACTTGGATCCCAAACACAGTCTTCTTCAAGACCTCTTTGCACCATGCCACATTTTGGAGGGCACCAGGCAGTGTCATACCCATAATAATGCCAGATTTTCTGCATTGAATGGCCTTTAAAATCAATCTTTATTACTTTCCCAAAATTGACCTTTACTTTTAGAACCACTCTCTTGTTCACAGGTAGATCCGGAGGGTATCTGGAGGCCTTCTGTAGATCTCGGCTGAGATAGACACCACGCCCAAGCTTGCCTTGAGTAGACGGATTAAAACCCACTCTTTTAATGTTTTCAGCAGCCTCTCTGGATGTGCCATGATACATTACGTAGATATTATCTTTAACTGGTTGTTGGTCACTCTCAAGGCTTGGAGCCAATTCTATTACATCAATGACAGTGATTCGTCTTGGATCCCAAACACAGTCTTCTTGAAGCCCACTTGATACCATGCCACAGTCTGGAGGGCACCAGGCAGTGTCATACCCGTGATCATGCCAGGTTTCCTGCATTGGATGACCTTGACGGTCAATCTTCTTCACTCTCCCAACATTGACTTTCACTCTTACAATCACTCTCTGGTTCTCAGGTAGCCGTAGAGGATATCTGGAGGCCTTCTGTAGATCTCGGCTGAGATAGACTCCACGTCCAAGCATACCTTTAGAAGACGGATTAAAACCCTGCCGTTTAATTTTTTCAGCAGCTGCCCTGGATGTGCCATGATACATTCTGTAGACTTTACCATCTAGTGGTTCTCTATAACTCTCAAGACATGGTGGAACACCTGGACCCAAGTCGTCTTCAGCCCTCATGTTTGCACCTGGACCACAAATAATCTTGTTATGCATAAGATATCAGTGGAAATGAATTACTAAATATAAGTGAAAAATAAAATAAAAAAGAGACAAAATTCTTGTACTCAGCACAAACCAAGTGGTGACTTACCTCTGATGTTGTTTCTAACACTGAGCACAGATCTTCTGAAAGCAGTTTTATGAACTCCAAGCTTATTCAGGGTGGGTCCAGCGGAAATTTTCCTCGAGCAAAAGAAAAAACTTTCAGTTTCTCTTTACCTTGATAAACTGTTATATGAATGATTACATTTAGACAAACAAGTCTCCACGAGTTTTACCTGTACAAAAAAGTAGCTTTATTTCATTTTTACTTTCATTTTCATTTTTCTTGTAAAATCTCCACCTAACAGAAACTAGCTGTGACTGAACGTCTGAAAGGGTCATGGTAATGAACAATAAGCAAAGATTAATGCTCAAAAAGATCAAATCAACACGCATGTTGTTGTATGATGACTATGTGATGCTGAGCAGCCAATCAGGCAAATCAAGACAAATACCAATCCCTGTTTTTTCACTATTTTCACCTTCAAGCACACAGAGGAGGGTGTCCTTTTATTATGGTTACAAAAAAAATAAAACAGGGCAGGATGGGACTGAGAAAGCTTTTTTAATTTGAATTTTTCTGGCAATGAAAAGTTTACGTTTTTAATAACTGTCTAAGACTTCATTCCTTTCACTTATATTGTTGTTTTTGATAGAAAGACAGAAAAGCAAACTTAATTTATTCAAGTCTTTGTTCAAGGAGTTCCTGTGTCACTACCGCTCCGGCAATATCCTTAACACTTCTATCATTGACCAGCAGAGGTCTCTGTCAGCACAATTCTCCAGTTAGTCACATCCATGTTCAAAAAAAGAAAAAGAAAAAAAAAACACAGAAACCAGGTAGTAGAAACCTAAACCTAAACATCAAGTTAATAATATATATTTATATATGTTACAGTCTAGCACGTTTTTGGATACCCATTGATTATTTTGTTTTGTATTTAAACATCAATATATATTAAAAAAAAAAAAAAAAAAAAAAACATAACTCAACGGAATAAGCATGAAGCATTTTAAGTTTATTTATAGCCAGTTCAAGGTGTAGGCTACTACAATCAAAGCACCATTTTAAAGCACATATGCAATTTGGAAACATTTTAAAAAAATATTTCAGAAAAACAAATTTCTTAAGCATGCTCATTGCTTTGGAAAAATTTCACTAATGACAGTGATTCGACTTGGATCCCAGACACAGTCTTCTTCAAGACCACTTGGCACCATGCCACATTTTGGAGGACACCAGGCAGTGTCGTAACCGTGATCATGCCATTTTTTCTGCAGTGGATGACCTTGATGATCAATCTTCTTCACTCTCCCAACATTGACCTTTACTCTCAGAACCACTCTCTGGTTCTCAGGTAGATCCAGAGGGTATTTGGACGCCTTCTGTAGATCTCGGCTGAGATAGACTCCACGTCCAAACATGCCATCAGAAGACGGACGAAAACCCTCCCGTTTAATTTTTACAGCAGCCTCCCTGGATGTGCCATGATACATTCTGTAGACTCTATTATCAGCTGGTTCTTTGTAACTCTCAAGACATGGTGGAGCACCTAGACCCAAGTCGTCTTCAGCCCACATGTTTGGAAGAATTACATCAATGACTGTGATTCGTCTTGGATCCCAAACACAGTCTTCTTCAAGACCACTTCGCACCATGCCACAGTTTGGAGGACACCAGGCAGTGTCATACCCGTGATCATGCCAGGTATACTGCATTGGATGACCTTGATAGTCAATCTTCTTCACTCTCCCAACATTGACCTTCACTCTCACAACCACTCTCTGGTTCTCATGTAGATGTAAAGGGTATCTGGAAGCCTTCTTTACATCTCGGCTGAGGTAGACACCGCGTCCAAACATGCCATTAGAAGACGGACGAAATCCCTCCCGTTTAATTTTTTCAGCAGCCTCCCTGGATGTGCCATGATACATTCTGTAGACATTACCGTCTACTGGTTCTCTGTAACTGTCAAGACATGGGGGAGCACCTGGACCCAAGTCATCTTCAGCCCACATGTTTGCACCTGGACAAATAAAAAATTTAAAAATCAATAGAAAAACATTACAATTAGAAACTCAAATGGCAAAAAGATACAAGAGATACAAGGGACAGTAGTTCATATTTATAATATAAAATAATTTCAATAGTTATTATGTTATTTTTTCTTTAGGATTTACAAATGTAATGACCAATAAAGCACAATATGCATTTAGGTGTTGCTTTACCTCTGAAGTCGCTTCTAAAGCTGATTGCTTCCTTCTGAAAGCAGGTATATAAATGGCACATTTTCAGGGTGTGTCCATGACAAAAGGTGTTCCACTGAGTTTCAATTACTATTCATCTTTTATTGACTGCAAAAAACATGGAATAACGCACAGTGCTGTTAAGTTTATTGATTTTAAGTTTATAAAATTAAAAGAGTACACAATTATAAAACTGGTTAGAAGACCTTTTGGTAAATCCATGTTGTCTTTTTGTTTATTCCAACATCTATAAGCAAAGAGACTCTGATACAATAAATATACAGGTTATAATCAAATCTTATTTGTTAAACTTCTATAAAGACAAGCAACTGCCGTAACTTCACTTTTGCATTAACTTTAGAAAATATGTCACTTCCAAGTGATATGAAGTTTTCTTAAATATTTCTAATTAATTCACAATGCAGTAGTGAAATGAAATAAGAGCTACAATATATATATTTTCTTTGAAATCCAAGTTTCAATGTCATTTAAGTTTTGTTTCTGATTTAGAGGACTGTTTCCCTGGAAAGCCATAAAGAAATCAGGAAATATTTACATAGCTGTGACAAAACATGCTTACACATGTCAGGTTAATGAACAATGAATACAACTCACATGATAAGATTCATACAGATAAGATCCAAACAGAAAATTATTTTATTTACTTTTATTTAAAAACATACAAGCATAAAGACCTACATAAACTGTGATCAATATTAATAGACATTTGCTCCAGACCAGTAAAAACAATATTTTTAGGGTATTTTCAAATTCAACCACTCAATGTAAAGCAACAGGGAGATACTAACTTTTTTACTAACTTTTTCACTCTCCCATCTACTTTGCATTTTGTGCCAAATAAAATTCCTACTTGCATGTTGGAATGTACATAAGGTATATGCAAAAGGACAGATGCATGATGTCAGTTGGCATATCAATGAAGTCAAAGAGTCTTTGTATAGGTTGGCCAGCAAAATGTTTTACATCTTGAAAATGTTATGACCAGTCTTGAAGAAAACAAATTAGATATCTAAATATAAGCATGTATTGATGGATTTTGTAAAGGATAGTGCTGTAAAGTCTGACCAATTAGTACAGCTCAAAACATGACAATAAATGTTCATTTGCAGTAGCAATAATCAGCAAAATATGCAGGTTTCGTTCGGTTCAGTGGCCTTGTTTATGTTGAGTGCCGCCAACATGGCCGAATGTTGATGCGTTGTGAAAACACTATATGAAAAACATACATTTTATGCAATATTATTCATATTTTATATTATAAATTTCAATAAAAACATTGAAATGAAAAGTATCGATTTTTTCCCCCTGTTTGTTTGTTTGTTCATTTATTCTAATCATATCTGTTTTGTTGTGCTGGAGTCTGAAAGGTCACAGTGAGCAGAGCAACACATGCATAAGCAGTTTCACAACTTTTATGCCGGATCACAAAAATATACAAACAAGGAAATAAGTGTAATGGGTCATGTGTATTTGAGTTGGACTGAGTTTGTTTTGCACTTATGTTACAACTGTTAGTTAATTATCTCATTTAGTGTTGCTGGTTTCCATGTGTATTTATAGTTCTCAAATTCAGTTGTTCCTTGTACATTTGTATGTATTTACAGATATCTTCAGGATTGAAACGTGTGCTTCATTTCACAGTACCATTCACAGTTTGCACCCAGTGTTTTATTGTAACAGTATTTTAATGGCATTAATTCTCAATAATTTTCACAGTCATGCCAAACATCTGTGATAAACCAGACAGCAAAATAGAAAAGATAAGATAACCAGATAAATGTGTCCAGAGTGTGTGCTTTTAAACACAAATACGAGTCAACACAGTCAAAATCAGAAAAAAAATACATAAAATATGTTACATAATACATAAATACATTAAAAAAAATACAAAGCTTCTGATCATACAGTGTGACAAATGATATGCGATCATAAGTTTAATACACAAAAAGAGTGATGACCGACTATTACTCTTTAAACAATCAGAAAACACTACATAATCCTGTAATTTCTTCCTGTTTTATTTTTCCTAAGTTTTATGTTAGTATTTCAATCATAAGTAGTAACAAAAAGAACAGACAGGGTAAAACAACTTCTAAAAACGGGTAGATCATTTCAATGACCTGAATCCGCTGTGGATCCCAAACACAGTCCTCTTCAAGGCCGCTCGGCACCATGCCACATTTTGGAGGGCACCAGGCAGTGTCGTACCCGTTATCATGCCAGGTGTTCTGGAGTGGATGACCTTGGCGGTCAATCTTCTTCACTTTCCCAACATTTGCCTTGACTTTCAGAACCACTCTCTGGTATGCTTGCAGATTCAGAGGATACCTACGGGCCTTCTCTAGATCTCGGCTCAGGTAAACACCACGTCCAAGCATGCCAACAACAGACTGACGAAAACCCTCTTTTCTAATTTTCTTTGCAGCCTCCATGGATGTGCCATGGTACATTGTGTAGACTTGACCTGATACTGGATTTGTGTTGCCTTGGAGGAAAGTAGAACCATTTCCACCCCACATGTTTTGCACCTGGACAAATCACAAATAGAGACAAAACAATAAACAAATAATACTGGGATTTATACTATAAAAAATACCGAAAATAATTATATATATACACAACGTTATCTGTACTTATAATCTGTCTTATATAGAGAAATTTCACTTACCAACCCTCAAATTCAAACAAGCTATTTCAGTGGTATTTGTTCTCGGGAAATGCCTGTAGCCTTTAAATAAGACCGTAGACCAGTTAGAACATTACAATATAGACTTAAACCTTGTAGCCAAGAACTACATAAGACTACGTCGAGCTGTCATTTGAACAGGCACTTTTCAAATATAGCACTTACTGGAAGTAAAAAATAAAAAAATAAAAAAATAAATAAAGGATAATAGAATGCACGCACGGGCCGTTCTTCTTTTACTTTCACTTTATTAGATAATAGCCATTGGCCATCCACGCTGTCAATCATCATTATAAAGATACTTCACCAATCAGACCAAAACCAGGAAGTTTAAAATAGCGCGCCAGTACTGCTGTTTCTTGATTTTTATTTTTTAAATGCTTGATTTGTTTGAACTGAGGAGGCAAATTCCCCTTTCAGCATTTGTTTTTCAGTCCAATATAAATTCATTTATTTTTTATAATTATAAAAAAAAAATATATATATTTATATATATATTTGGTGCGTTTGATAAAATCACAACACAACATTTATCTTAAACAACACACATTCTTTCTATGAGGAATGCGCTTCAGTGAACAAAATTATTTAATGTATACCTGTTTACAATAATTTCTCTAATTTGCTGGCATCCTCTCGTATTAATGCACTCTTGACATTTGCCATTAAAATAACGCCAAACCCTGCCTTAAATAAACTATTAAAACGAGAATAAAGTCGTACAAGCTACAATTTACTTATTATTGGTAAAAAAAAAAATGAACCGAGAATATCTCGTGTTTTTCCGTGGGTGCTCGATCATTTCCGTGAGTGCTTCACGGGATGGTTTAGACTAGAAGGAAGACAGATCTGGATACAGGGCATGCGCACATCAATCTAACGTTATTTTTTTATCACACTGTACAACAACAATACTGACGGGCTAACAACAGTAAACAGTAAAACTGTTTGGACTACAAACCAATGTGTTTATTATTAAGAGTCTTACCGATTTGGTAAGACTCACCAATTTGCAATATCAAGCAGCAAAGTGAGCTCTTGACTCTTGATTCTTGCCCTGTATTTTCTAGTTTAGTTTGGTAATCCACAAATGCATTTTGTTTTTCAGACCGTTTTTGCACTCTTCTCTTTGATTTGTTATAACCTTTGGCAGTCTATAGTACTCCAAATGTTTGTCAGACCGATAGTACAGCCCAAAACATGACAATAATTGACTATTTTCAGCTGCAATAATCAGCAAAATATGCAAGTTTCGTTTGGTTCAGTGGCATTGTTTACATTCAGTGCCGCTATTCGATGACAGGTAGTTAAACCACTCTGTTAGAAACACTTACACAGTAGCTAATTTAATGTCAAAGTAATTAAGAAAACACAAGGTAGAGTACATTAAAAAATATGCATGAATGTTAAAAAAAAAAAAAAATTGACTATACAATGTTATTAACATTGAAAATGTATCGTCGCAATCTGTGAAAAGGATCCATCGCTGTCTGAGTTTATGTTATTAACCTCTACAATGACAAATTCAGTCTTAACTGAGAACAATCATCTTTGACAGATTTCTTGAACGTGCAAAACTTCTACATTTAACTTCTTGGCCAGCCCACATCATTCCAGTAAAAAGTAGGTCAACATTCTTCAGATACTTGAAGATTTATAGAGGTGCCAGTAACCCTGAAATCCTGATTACAAAGTATAAACCAGTGCCACGAATGGTGAAATGACTCAAGTGTGGTCTGAATAGCTATAAGGCTATTTTATTTAAAGTCAAAATTAGCAGAATGCAAACAAGTCTAATAAGGCAAAGTCTAAAAAAAGGCTGCAGATATCGACAGACAATACAAATCAACAGGCATAAATCTTCAAGGATAAATTGGGACATGGGAACTTCCAAAAACAGATGGGAGAAAAACTCAGGAAGGAAATGGGCGAAGAACTATGCAGAAATATCCTGTGCTTTTAACTAATCGCACTTCAATAGTCTTTAATTTTTAATAATGAGAAACACTTTTACACTTCTTTTAACATTATTGTAAATATTATAATATAATGCTAAACTGAAATTATTAAAGCTTGTCACACGTCACGTCGTTTCCTTTTCCTTTCCTTAATTCTAAAAGTAAAAGTAGCTGGAATGTAAATAAGTTTTATAACCATGAGGAGAGTCAAACAGAGACTCAGCTCTTAGTTTAAATGTAAATATGTGGGAGGCGAGGTCCATGAGAAAAAAGTAGCCTAACAAATCAGAGAAGCTGGCAAGAACTTGTTTAAAGGATACAAATATTGTAAGATGTTGTTCTGAGAGTTCTCCTTTGGCCAAAACACGTTCTGATGGTAAGACTTACTTTTGTTTTACTGTATTTATCCAACTTGTTCTTTATCGCAAAAGTAAGCCTATGAGCGAGACATACGATTGATTAGCCACTATAGAGAAATAACGATAAGAAGAATAACAAAGTGCAGTAAACTGTTAAACTCTTTGCGCTACAAACCAGAGTGTTCATAATTAAGATAACACATTAAAATAACATGGCAAGACATAACATTTTGCAAAATCAAGCAGCAAAACAAGTTGTTTTTTACAGCTAAAAATAGCTGTACGCAGATGAGAACGGAAACCAGACCATCAAAAATATAACTTTAACAATGCAGAGATTAATTTGACAGCATTTTTTTTATTCTTAGAAAGCATGAAAAATACATTTGTAATGTCAATTTCAATTTTTCTATTTCTACTGCATATTTTATGCATTTTTAATGACAATAGCCATACTGCTCTTTTGGGTAAATGATATCAATGATCTGAATCCGGCGTGGATCCCAAACGCAGTCTTCCTCCAGGCCGCTCGGCACCATGCCGCATTCTGGAGGGCACCAGGCAGTGTCGTACCCGTGATCATGCCAGGTTTTCTGCATTGGATGACCTTGATAGTCAATCTTCTTCACTTTCCCAACATTGACATGCATTCTAATCACAACTCTTTCATGTTCAGGCAGATGAAGTGGGTATCTGCTGGCCTTGTTGAGATCTCGGCTGAGGTAGACGCCACGTCCAAGCATGCCATTCGGAGATGGCCGAAATCCACGGGCCATGATCCGCTGTGCAGCATTTCGAGAGGTCCCATGATACATTAGGTATTTTTTACCATTCACAGGCACCGAGTAGCTTTGGAGACACGGCACACCTGGATACAAATCATCCTCTGCCCACATGTTTAAGTCTAGATAAAACGAACAAAACTGTTCATGTGCTGTTGTGGTGCTGGTGAGGGTGTTTGTCGATATAGTGTAAAAGTTTAGAGAAATACAATGCTTACCTCTTGGATGAAAAATTCAGAATGTGCAAACAGCTGCTTAAGAGGTGGGGAATATCTTGAAGCCACACCTTTGATACAATGGAAACCCCCAAACTAAGTTTCGTTTCTTTCGAAAAAAAACAACAAAAAAACTCATACATAACAAGAAACAGCTTTTACAGTTCACAAGAGAATGTATTAATTTTAAAATGAAAATCTTGAAAAGAGTTTATTTGTACCCCTCACTGTTATCATCTTTCTGACATATTTAAAATCACTCTGGCATTATTACAGTTGTACAGTTAACTATAATTGCTTTACAGTTGTAACTTTAACAACGTCCCTTTTTTTACAGTATTAGCACGAGTTTGTGTTGTATAAATTAGTATTTAAACAGTAATAATCAGAGGTCAATTATAAAATAATCACCAGTTTATTAGTAAATGTAATTATTTTATTTCAATTCAAACATGAAAATATGAAACAGAAAGTACGAAGATATAAAAAGAAATGAGCCTGAGATTGTTTGTCTTTTTTCAGTGAGATGCCGTGCAGCTGTAAATCAGAGGAAGTGATTCAGTCCAAAAAACATTTCCTGGTAAATATCCTCTACATGTGAACGTAGAGGCATATGCATCTGCTAAAAAAAAGCCGTGACCTTACAGTTAAACAACTACTGGAAAGCTTCAACAGAGATTATTTCTTAAAGAAGAAAGATATTCTTCACAACACACTTTAAACATGAATCACGTGCTGAAAATATTCAAAGACGAACATATTGATGTTTGTACCAACAAATACTTATTGTATTCAAACCCTCTTGATGGAAAAGGTGTAAATGTTATTTTCCATGTGTGTGACATTTAAATGCTATAACAAGTTATAAAGTCCTGTTGGTGCAAAATCTTGCTAGAGACTCTCCGTCAATAAAGACAAATCGAGCAATTGCCTTTCAAAGGTTTATTTTCTTGCAAGAAAAGGTTGACAGTCAAACAGATATAGTGCCCTGCTGAGAGTGACAAAGGAGGGAGAGATTTCCTCCACTTTATATCTCTTAAGGTTACAAACTAAAAACAGATGGTGTTCTCATACAAGGATAGAAAGACAGAAAAACATCTCTATAGGTCATCCCTCTAGACATCCTCTGCCTATATTTTAGACTCCTTTTCTGACCCCCCAGGTCACCCTAAGGCGCCGTAGAATCCTCAATCCTTTGGTCGCTACCTACACAGCCCCGGAGGCCCCCTTACAGAGGAGTCTGATCAGCACATTACCACCCGTTGTTTTCCACTATCTTCAACATACATTACACAAATGTCTATCACACAAGTATGCAAAAATCACCCTTATGAATTTTTCTCCAACAGTCCCCTCTCTCTCTCTCTGTCTTTCTCTCTCTATTCTACTCATCACCAGTCAAATAATTAAATAGGCTAAATTTATTAATATACATTCAACATTGATCTATAATTGTCTGCTGATTCGTAATGCACAAAGTTTACGCAATAAATGCAGAGAGCTAAGGGTGTCACTTGGCAAACAGGGCCTAGAGAGTAAGAATAACAAGCGAAAAAGACAATAAACAAAACTTTGTAAGAGAGTTACAATACATGAAATTCTGAAATTAACTAAAGCACGTTATATTATTATGTATTACACATTATAATACATTATTAAATGTGACCCTGGACCACAAAACCAGTCTTAAGTTGCAGGGGTATATTTGTAGCAAAAGCCAAAAATACATTGTATGGGTCAAAATTATGGATTTTTCTTTACTGTCAAAAACCATTACAATATTAAGTAAAGACCATGAAGATATTTTGTAAATTTCTTATCGTAAATATATTAAAACCTAAGTTTTGATTAGTAATATGCATTGCTAAGAACTTCATTTGGACAACTTTAAAGGCGATTTTCTAAATATTTTAGATTTTTTTTGTGCACTCTCCAGATTTTCAAATAGTTGTATCTCGACCAAATATTGTCCTATCCTAACAAACCATACACCAATGGAAAGCATACTTATTTAGCTTTCAGATTGTATAAATCTCAATTTTGACAAATTGACACTTATGACTGGTTTTGTGGTCCAGGGTCACAAATAGTCTTTGTTAAAACAAAAGAATTGCAAGGAATAGTAGGTTAATAAAATCATTCTATGGTCAATTCTCAAAAAGACACACAAAATGGCTTATACAGAAGTTCGGGAATCCTTTTTACACTATTTGAAAACACTTTTCCAAAATGCCTTTCCAAAATAAGTGACTAATAGAGTGTTTTCACGATACGTAATCAATCTGGCTATTGGCGTAAACAATGCCACATAACCTCATGAAACTTGCGTATTTTGCTGATTATTGATGCTGAAAATGGTCAGTTATCGTCATGTTTTGGGCTGTACTAATTAGTCGGAACGGGAAAACATTTGGAGTATTATAGACTCCCAAAAGTTAAACAAATCAAGGAGAAGAGTGCAAAAAACTGTCTGAGGAACAAAAGGCGTTTGTTGGCCCAACTGAACCAGGATTTCCAGAGCAAGAATCTTGACAACATTTGTGTTTGTTCTTATCATTTCTGGTCAGGTAGGTGACATATTAAGCTAATATCTTAATTAATGCTGCTCGTATATGTAACTTTACCACCTATTACCTTTACTTTGTCAAAATATTGCGACCTTTCCTGCTTAAGTCCTTCTCTATATGATTTAGCAGCTTCCACACATTTTTTAGTAGTTTAGACAGCATAAATTACCAGAACAACATATTCAGTAGTACATTAACGTGCAATTCATGCTTTTTTTTTTTTTTTTTTTACATCCGAGTATCTCTAATATGGCTTCGCATCCAGGTTATAGTGACTAACTTGCAAAGCAAGCAGTAAACTTTTTCTTTAAAATGACAAAAGCAGCAATTGGGTGAAATACTTTTAATAAACTTTGAAAGCTTAACAGTTATGAACAATCCTCAACAATTTTCTTTCAGAGAAAGAAAACAGACCATTCTATCCACTTAATGTATTATTCCTCAAACGTAAACAATTTCGATTTCTATTTTGCGTTGTGCTTTTAGTCCCTTAGCAGCATCCGTTCAGTGACGTAATACATAAACAAGATGGCTACTTCCACGGGCTTAAGCAAGAGTGCTGCACTCTCTAAAGCAGATTACCTTAAACGCTATTTATCTGGCGATGAAGCTGGCAAGAAGTCTAAAGAAAAGAAGCTTAAGAAACGACCGAAACCCACGGGGAAAGGGTGAATATGATCTGTCATACGTAACAGAAATGACGGTTTTAGCTCGCGGTATCCAGAGATACAATTCAACATAATGACATTATGGCTAAGCCTCACATGCTAACAGAGTTCCCTACATGCACAGCATTTTAGAAAGTAGGAAATGGCAACAAGGTTGCTTTCAGCAAAGTGTACAAGGAGCTAAATTCTATTTATTTAATTTATTATGAACTACAGGATGAAAATTGTGGATGACGACATTGATTGGAGGCAACTGGCAGCTCAGGATGAAGAAGAAAAAGAAGACGAGGAAGATGAAGCGCCTGTGGTGTGTAAAAGCATGTTTTACCTATTTCAGATTTTAGCCTTAACTTATTACAAACAGCAATTTAGGTAGTGTAAATCCTACTGAGTTTGCATACCAAGTGCTTTTGTAACAGCCATTGTAAATACTAAATTGCAGTCTGGTCTTTAGCAGTTACTATTAAAAAAGTACCTTGATGCTACTTTGGTTTTGGAAAATAACAATGTTAAATGTGTTCTTCTTTCGGAAATTCACCTTTTTTAGGTTGCAGAAGTTATAGATGAACGCCCAGATGAGATCAAGCAGCTTGAGGCATTTGGAACTGGCAAGTGGAAAGTGCTTGGTGGTAAGACTTTTTGTATACTTTCTAAGTTCTTGTAATTGCTTCTGGTTGTGCATATTTGTGTACTTATGATGTTTTTTTTATCTGTAAATAAACAAAGCCCACCATTTGCTTTTAATTAAAAAAATGTATATCAATTATAAAATAATGCAAAATAGACTATTTTATACACTGTCAGTCAAAAGTTTTTGAACAGTAAAATGTTTAATGTTTTTTAAAATAGTCTCTTTTGCTCACCAAGCCAAAGCGGTAATCATACAGCAAGAGCAGTAATATTGTGAACTATTTTTACTATTTAAAATAACTGCTCTCTATTTGAAAATATTTTGTAATGTAATTTATTCCTGTGAAAGAAATTTGCAGCATCATTATTTCAGTCTTTAGTGTCACATAATCCTTCAGACATCATTCTAATATGCTGATTTGCTGTTCAAGAAACATTTGTATTATTATCCATATTTAAAACAGTTAAGTGCATTTTTTTCAGGATTCTTTAATGAATAGAAAGATCCAAAGATTAGCATTTATCTAAAATATAAAGCTTCTGTAACATTATACACTATACCATTCAAAAGCTTGAAGTAAGTTTCTTTCTTTTTAAGAAAATATAGATATAATACTTTTATTTAGCTAGGATGCTTTAAATTGATCAGAAGTGATGATAAAGGCATTTATAATTATAAAGAAACAAAAGATTTCTATTTCAGATAAATGCTGTTCTTCTGAACTTTGCGTTCATCAAAGAAACCTGATTTTTTTTAAATCAGCTGTTTTGAACACAATAATAATAATGATGATAAATGTTTTTTGAGCAGCACATCAGAATATTAGAATGATTTCTGAAGGATCATGTGACTGTAGCAATGATGCTTAACATTCAGCTTTGAAATCACAGAAATTAATTACATTTTAAAACATTCTAATAGAAAACAGTTATTTTAAATAGTAAACATATTTAAAATTTTACTGTTTTTGCTGTACTTTGGATCAAATAAATGCAGGCTTGGTGAGCAGAAGAGACTTTAGATTTTTTTTTTTAGATTGATAAGAAATACAGTAGAAAAAGTAATATTATAAAATATTATGAGAATTTAAAATAACTTTTCTATTTTAATGCTTTAAAATGTGATCAAAGCTGAATTTTCAGCATCATTACTACAGTCCTCAGTGTCACATGATCCTTCAGAAATGATTCTATTATGCTGATTTGGCACTCAAGAGACATTTCTTCTTCTTCTTAATATTATTATTATTATTAATGTTGAAAACAGTTGTACTGCCCAATGTATTTTATAGAAACCAAAATACAGGATGTTGATGAACAAAAAAGAAGACTATTTATTTGAAATGTAAATGTTTTGTAACATCATAAATGTCATTTTGACAACTGAATGCATCCTTGCTGAAACAAGTATTAATTTCTTTTAAAAAATTCATTTGTTATATATATAATAAAATTTCTGTCTAATATTGTAGCAACAGAGAGAGATCCAGAAGAAGCCCAGGACTCTGCATTAGATCAAAGGTATAAAGTAACTGTCCTTCTTTAGTTCTTATTCTTTTTAAAATTATTACTGCATGAGCAGTGTAATAACTGTTCTTTTTTTTTTTTAGCTCGGACCCTGACAGAAGTCATAGAGTGCGGCATGACTCGCCGGATACTTCTCCTGTACGTAGGCTGCGGCACGATTCCCCTGACCTCTCACCCAAGAGGGCTCGGCACGACTCACCGGATCTCTCACCCCAGAGAAGATCGCCAGATCTTTCACCACAGAGTCACAAAGCTGAGAACAAAAACCGACGGCATGATTCCTCATCACCTTCCCCTCCAAGAAAGAGCCACAAGAGCTCACCCTCCAGAATTCAACGGTCGCATGATAAAGGTATGGAAATATATCCACAATATATCTACAAACTAGAAACAGTATTTACAGAGTTATGTAACTCAAAATTTGTTATTTCAGACTCTCCGCACAGAAAAAAAACAAAAGCTGCTTCTTCAGATGATCTTTCGCCACCCAGGAGACGAGTACGAACAGCCAAAGGCTCAGACTCCGATCAGTCCCCACCGCGCAGACGTCCTCATGGACGACGGGGTTCAGATTCGGATCTGTCTCCACCTAGAAAGAGAGGCCAGGGTAGAAGAGGTTCCGAATCAGATCTCTCTCCTCCCAGGAAGAGGCCACAGGGGGGACGTGGGTCGGATTCGGACCTGTCTCCACCACGGAGGACACGCTCTCCTGATGGACAGTCAGTAAGTCATTAAGACAGTCAGTGGTTCTCAATCAGGAGCTTGGAGCTTTCTAGGGGGGACCTAGCAAACTTGTGGTTGGTTTATTTAATATATCATCTAGTTTGTGTAACTAAAAGAATTTAAAACTCTTTAAGTATCAAAAAAAGGTTTAGCTTATATATGCATCATATCATTAAATTATTCAATTGCTATCCACTTGTAAGTGTGAATGTTACTTTTTTATGACCATTTTTAAAGGATTAGTTCTCCTCCAGAACAAACATGTACAGATAATTTACTCACCCTCTTGTCATCCAAGATGTTTATGTCTTTCTTTCAGACTTATTTCTTTATCATGTATTTTGAGGAAAACATTTCAGAAATTTTTCCATATAGTGGACTTCTATGGTGGCCATGAGATTGAACTCTCAAAATGCAGTTTAAATGTAGCTTCAAAGGGCTCCGCCAAGGAAGAAGGGTCTTATCTAGTAAAACGTTTGGTTATTTTCTAAAGGTGTATACACTTTTTTTAACCACAAATGCTAGTCTTGTCTAGCTCTGCAATGCGTACTCTATGCACTCACGGGTTCAGGACAGTTAGGGTATGTTGAAAAACTCCCATCTCATTTTCTCCTCCAACTTCAAAATCGCCCCACATCACTGTTTACCTTTTTTTTTCTAAAGGGCATTTGACCTTTTTTGCTCGTTAACTTTGTGAACACTGGGTTGGGAGTTTTTCGACATACCTTAACTGTCATGAACTGGAGTGCTCAGAGTGTGCATCGCAGAGCTAGACAAGATGAGCATTTGAGGTTAAAAAGTTTATAAATTGTAAATAACTGATCGTTTCTTCTCTAGAACTTTAAAGCTGCATTTAAACTGCATTTTGGAAGTTTAAACTCACAGGAGAAGAAGTCCATTATATGGAGATCATTCCTGAAATGTTTTCCTCAAAAACATAATTTCTTTACGACTGAAGAAAGACATGAACATCTTGGATGACAAGGGGGTGAGTACATTATCTTTAAATTTTTGTTCTGGAAGTAAACTACTCCTTTTTTGTTTATTAAATTGTTGACAGCCTTCATAAAATGATTTACTTTTCAATGGATACCACTAGTGCCAAGCGGTTTGACCAAAAAAATCAAGTATCAAGGTTTTCAAGGATTCTGACAGTCTTAAACTTATCACTGTTTTTCCTATGACTGTGCTTATGAATCAGAATGCATGAAACAGTTGCAGAACCACTGCACTTTAATCACAATCTTAACAAATACGCTACATGTAGTATGAATAGTTTTTTATATAAATTAGATTTGTATAATTTCAAAATTTGAAGCAAAACAGACTGAATGGGACGCAAATTTACTCTCTCACACAGCAGTTGGTGCTTATGGAACAGCGACAATACAAAGTTTCTTTGGTTAACAAAGTAAATTTAAAAACTAAATTAATATGTATTATTATGAAAGCCCATTTCCACCACTGAATAAACATTTTTAAAAAAAGTTAATTTCTCACAATAATTTTTTTCTCGCAATTGCGAGTTTACATTGACGCCAACTTGCAATTCTGACTTTTTCCTCAGATTTGTCATATAAACTCGCACTTGCAAGTTTGTATAAAGAATTGTAAGATATAAATTAGCAGTTCTGAGAAATAAACTTTTAATATCTCATATATCAATCTTTTTTCCCATCAAAATTGGACTTTATAATTCACAATTGTGAATTTATATCGCTCAATTTTGAGAAAAAAGTCAGAATTGTGAGATGTAAACTCGCAGTTGCGAGAAAAATGTCAGAATTGCACAATGGTAAGAAAAAAGTCAGAATTGACTATATCTTACAATCCTGACCTTATAACTCGCAATTGTGTGTTTGTGTCATGCAAAAAAAAAAAAAAAAAACATTAGAACTGTGAGATTAAAAAGCCAAAATAATTTTTTTTTTTTTTTTTATTCAGTGGTGGAAATTGGCTTCTATACATTATATGGACATAAGGTGAAAAGAAAATACCATCTAAACTTTTTGAAGACAGTCAGTTCCCCACAGTGGCAGAATTTTTATTTTGTTAGGGTTATAGAAAGGTTTATCCCACCCCTCTCAAACCGATTACAATTTCAGTTAGTTTGGGCATTTTTGTTTCGATTGAGGTGTTTATATGGAGCGTTTTTATTTGGATTGGACTTTTAAACTGATTTCAAGGCTCCATGTACACACATCTACTGATACATTCATATAAACCCACAATTCATTATTTACTTTTTATACAATATTCATGCATGGTGAAATAAGCTACAGGATTTTCTCCACTTTTCATTAATCATCAGCATCTCTGGCTTCTGTTAATGGCCGTTCACAGTTGGTTTATTAAATAACTAGTTGTGTGTTATTAATAGTTCTGAAAGTTCTTCAACCATTAGTCAGAAGTGTATGCAGTTAACAGGGATCTTCTCTCAATTTGCGATGCTGTCTGTCTATGTTGCTTAGGCAGTTGTACTGTATGTATGCCATTTTTTAAAAGAAATCATACTGTGTGCATAATTCAAACTGGTATATTGCCCAGCACTAGATCACACGTAACATATACAACATATTTACACATTTTTCTATTGATTTTAACAAATGAAAGTTGTAGCATGGATAATTATGATACCATTTTTGTTTTCAGGCCCCTCGAATGCTGTCTGGTGGAGCTGCAGGGCTCGTCTCTGTCGACGTTTTAAGGAAAGAACAGGAAGAAATTCGCAAAAGGGAAAAGCGCAACAAGCCTCTTGAAGGTGTCTTGAAAAGCAGTTGATAATGTTGTGTATTCGAAAAGTGTTGTTTTTTTTCCTAACATTAATTACATATTAATCATTTTTTGCTTTTTCAGAGGCATCAAGAAATGCAGAGACAATATTTCGAGACAAATCGGGAAAGAAACGGGACCTGGAGTCAGAGAGAGTCGAACTTAGCAAGAAAGCTGGAGAAAAAGCAGAGAAGGATGAAAAATATGCACAATGGGGAAAAGGGTGAGGACCATTTATTGGTCTTTAAACAAGATATTATAGTGTGACTTGCCACTAGCTTTGACATCTGTACTGTTCACATTCAGGATTGCTCAGGAAGAAATGCAGCAGCAGAATGTGATAGATGCCATGCGGGAGGCTCAGAAACCACTAGCGAGACACATTGACGATGAAGACCTTGACCAGATGCTGAGGGAGCAAGAGAGGGATGGAGACCCAATGGCCGCCATGCTTCGAAAGAAGAAAGAAAAAAATGCTAAATTAAAAGGAATCAAAGGTAAACATGTGGAATAATGCCATATTTTTTTTGATATACAGAATCAGCAGAGAAGGATCTTAAAACAAGCCTAGACCACAGAGCTAATCGTAATAATTCGTATTTTAATGTTTTTTTTTTCTCCAGACAAACCTCAATACAAAGGTCCACCCCCACCTCCGAATCGTTTTAACATTATGCCAGGGTATCGCTGGGATGGATGTGACAGGTTCGAAGTTTAATGAACAACAGCTAGTTTAAAATATTATAAACACACCAATACAAACCCCAGGAAACTGTTTAATGACTTTTCCTTTGATCCTTTAGGTCCAACGGTTTTGAGCAGAAGCGCTACAGCAGGATATCCGATAAGAAAGCTGTCCAAGAGATGGCGTACAAGTGGAGTGTGGAAGACATGTAGATCCAGATGTGTGTATAGAGATTCATGATTTAAAACTGAAATGACTGACATCAGTACAGTTCCCATTGCACACACTGCAAAGTAGAACTTCTTTGTGTGCCATCATGAATCGGGACGTTTCATCAAAAACAAAGATGTTTGTGTGCAGTTGTTGGTCCTACTGTGTACAAGAATACTTTCCTTATTAAATGCTACTTTTTTAACAAGTCTGTTTTGTCCTGATTTTCATCAGTGCCATTTCAAAACCAATCATTTTATTCAGAAATGACACAGAAATTTTGAGACAGGAGTAAACAAGTGTTAGGTTTCTGCACATTTATGTCTTGGAAATTCCTAATCAAAACAACCAAAGCATCTTAACTGGAAAAAACGCTGTGCCCCCAAAACGTTCTCAAGCGCCGCCAGCTGGCCGTTTTTAGAAAAGCGCCTGGCAATTTTTATTTATTTTTTTGCTGGCTAAAACACTTTGGTGGACGCACGTTAATTTAATATTTATTGTTAGACATATGGTATATTAGTCTTTTATTTTGCATATATTTACTCAAGTTGAAGCACATTATCGACCTTAGTCGTAAAAGCGGGTGCGGCCATTTTGTAAAATGTATGGGTTTAGATTCCTGTCTCATCTGCTTCCAGCTATTTATAGTTATACAAAACAGCCTGTTTTGCTGCTTGATATTGGAAAATTTGTGTGTCTTACCATATTATGTTGATGTATTATCTTAATTATGAGCACACCACACTTTTATTGTTTACTGCACTTGTTATTAGGGTTTCAAGTGCATAGCACTGTTGAAAAACCCAGCATATGCTGGTTAAGTAGGTTTTGATGCTGGGATGCTGGGATGCTGGTTTTAGCTGGCTTAAGCTGGTCCTATACTGGGCCCTCCTGCTCAGGACCAGCACATGACCAGCTAAAACAGGGAGACCAAACTGTAAATTGTATAGACTTGAAACTTGGAGGGATGGTAGTACTCACACAAACTACAATGTTACCAAGGCTCGCCCTACAATGATCAAAAGATCATAAATCGATCATAAACCACTCGTTGCAAGCCCAAGTGTGTTATGTCGCTGGAATTGGCTCACACTGGACAAAAACGGATTTGCCTGTGGCGAAATTTTCTGATATTTTGCTTTTTTTCGCCTGCACTGAACCAAACGAGTTCTGGAAAGTAAAAACCAATAATTTTACAAACTTGTTGAACTTTCAACCCTCCATTGCAAAGACACAGCAAAACATTTGAAAGGGCCAGGGCTGCCTATACTAAAACGGCTTTAACTTTTGAACGGAATGATCGAGACATCGTCGCCAAACTCACAACACATACATAAGAGCTGAATCTGAGATCACATGAAAAAAGTCGCGGAGGTTGGCCAATTGGTGGTGCTATAATAGGAAAAAACTTTAGAAAAAAAACAAAACATCTGCAACTACGCAATCTTTTTGTCCTATCGACATAAAAATCAGTATGTATGGTCTCGGTCCAAAGTGCCACAAGTGTCTATAAAGACATTTGCGTATCTCAAAAAACATGGCCACCTTAGGCCAATAAACTTTGAACACTAGTCTCGCATAGCCAGACCTTCAGACTGACGGCTGAAGGTCTGGAATTCATGGCAGCTTTCATTGGCCAAGGCCCGCCCATAAGGCCGTTTGACCGACATATCAAACAACCAATCACAGTTCATTTCATTCAGCGTCACGTTTCGGTGCGTGGAAATGCCCCCACAACAACAGACTGGCATGCAACAAGTCAGTCATTGAAATAAGCAGCATTTTAAGTTAAATAGGAAGAGGGAGAACAAGCAGTAAGTCAGTAATTTGTTCGCGAACGTTGCAAATGTGTATAACAACAATGGCGTCTGCATAAGCACATTTTAGCAAAACGGCGAGTAAATCCGTCTGCGCTTTGTTTCCCAGCGGACCGAAAATAAACGCGACACTCGCGTCTCCCGGAAATCCGGTCAAATTCAACTAATCAGATGACGACTTCGACATTCCTGAAGTGTTTCCAGTTAAGTGTACCATATGCATCAGACGTTTAGCCAACGTTCCGTGGGCGTGACGTCTGAGGCTGAGACTATTGAACACTAGACATAGTTAACAATTGCAACAAAATTGGAATGAAACTCAGTTGGAACAAAACTGGCCTGTTTGACAAATAAATGTCTGGGAGAAATTTGAAAGAAATTGTCCGCTAGGGGCGATATCACATTTTTTTAAAGGTGCTCAACCCTGTTCCTGGAGATCTACTTTCCTGCAGAGTTCAGCTCCAACCCTGATCAGACACACCTGAACCAACTATTTAGGATCTGAAGGAGCATTTGATAATTACAGACAGGTGTGTTTGATCAGGGTTGGAACTAACCTCTGCAGGAAGGTAGATCTCCAGGAACAGTGTTGGGCATCTCTGGTGTAAACGATTATATATTGTGCTTTTTTTTTTTACACACATGTATGATATTAGTGTCACACGATAGACCTCCTTATTCCAAACAACTTTGGCTCTAGAATCACTGCTGTCAATCAAACCGTTTCTTAAAGGATTTTTTTTAAAGGATTCTTTTTTTTTTTGCACTAGTCCTAGGTTTTTCATCTGAAAAAATAAAAAAACACTGCAGTGCATTTCTCTGGATTTTCTAGGTCAATAGTTGTCAAAAAAATTGAAATTTACCGCAAGAAATTTACCTTTAGGGAAGCTATAACAGGGTCGTTTAGAAAAGGGGCCTGTCCAAATATACCCAAAAGCCTATAAAGCCTAAACGAAAACTCAAATCTTCATGAAGATTTTTCACTCACTTTCAAGTGCTTTACTTAAATAAAAGTTTAATTTAACAGAATATATTTGAAATAGAATGTATTGGAATCATTATAAGCGTTACTGTCACTTCTGATCAGTGTACATGCCTGCAGAATAAAGCAGCAATTATATATATATATATATATATATATATATATATATATATATATATATATATAAACAACTATTACAGATGCCAAACTTTTGTATGGTACTGTATAATAACAGTTTTTTTAAATCTAAAATTAAACAGAAATATATTTTCTTTGTGTTTCTAAAGATATTAAATGTCATGTAGTACAAAAATGCACAAAAATTAAGCTTAATAACACAAATGCATGATTTAAAGAAGCTTTTCATGTTATTTAAGCATGTACTCTGATGGTTTTCTCTGGCTTTCAACTGTCAGCTACAGCTGATCTGTTGAATTGGGCAGGCGGTGGGCGTGCATGAACGGAGACATCCCAGCCTGGAAAAGCTTCTTGCTGCACAGTTTTGTATTCAGCTCTGTAGAACACAGAATAAAATTCATTACTTTCAAAATATTCTGTTAAGATTTTAAGTCAAACTGAATGTAAGTTCAGTGTTAGTACACTTGCCTCATTGAAGTGTTGATGGCCAGGTTGTCGGGATGAGGTACAACTCGATTTCTCCTGACATAGATTCTTTTTGGAGTAGGGAAGTCCTGCTGGTAAAGAGAACATCTCTGTGCTTGGCCAGTAGTGTTTTTTCTTGCGGGGAAGTTTCCATGCCACACAATTGGAGTGCCATCTGGCTTGTAATAAGGGTAATCCTCTCTATTTGTTGTGCTGAAACTTCTGTCACCTGCAATTATGTAGAGATATTTGGAACATCGATCTACAAAACAGGTTAGGTAAGTTTACAGTAGATATCAACACTAATTAGTTATTTTCGAGAATTAAAAAAAAATCCTTTACATATAGAGGTCAGCTGCAATGTAATATATTTTTAAATGTAATTTATTCCTTTAATGGCAAAGTTGAGTTTTTAGCCCTTCAGTGTACACAAGAAACATTTGTTTTAATTTAGGGCTGTCATTAACAAATATTTTGGTAATTGAGTTATCAGTCGATTATTCTGATGATTATTCGAGTAACAACTAAAGCTTTTGTAGTAATATAAATAGACTCAAGTGAACAGGCCTTTAAAATGCCTTAAATACATATATAATAAGTAATAATGTTTCATTGAACAAAACGTTTTTGTTTTTTACTTTACTGCGCAATCTAATTGTTTAATATTGACTAAACAACATTTCAGTCAAATGTTTACTTAATCTTTAATATTTGTCCCTTATGACAGAAATATGTAGACATCAAAACATAGTGAGGGTAAGGGTTTAAACTTTTATTTTGAAATCGCGATGTATAGTTAGCATATACGGATACTACTGTATTCTCTTGAGTTTTCCTCCGTTTATAAATGATTTATCATACAAATCTGATGAAGTGGCGCACGTTGTGTTCCTAGATGAACGTTTTAATAAACCCAGTCTTTAAAAACAGTCTACTGCGTTTAATGGATTATCGCACGTGGAATGCGCCACTTCCGGTATTTTGCGGGCAAAATGCAATTTTTAAAAAACGTTTTCACAACTGTATGTAAACCGTGAAATTCTTTGATAACATTATAAATGTAATACATTTGTTTGACCAATGTAATCTGTCTCCTTCCTGAATAAACATTTTTTTTCTGTTTTGTTTTTGTTGTTAAAAGGCTTCAACAAGTTCAAACTTTTAAACAGTAAATAGTTCTGTTTAATATGTAATGTAAATATCTCTTTTTTCCAGTCTGCTAATAACAAACTTATTTAATTTTGCAGGGAAATAAGAAACAGTATTTACCTAGTGAGAGCTAATATTTCACTAGATCTGCAAAATAGGTTAGGTAAGTTAACAAATTTGGTTTGTAGCTTTTCTAATAGGCCTACATATTCATTATTTTCCCAAATTTTAATGACATTTATACCATCTAGAGTTAAGCTGCACTGCAGAATCTTCTTTGGCTCAATCTTTGTGCAGGTTTTGGGTCCAAATTCAGTTTCTGTTGTGGTTACCATCTTTTCCCGCTTACCAGGGTAGAGCAGTAAGCCTGAAGAAAAGATTTATTAGCATTTGTCATTTTTTGAAACTCATACAAATGTACTTCAATCTAGTATCTAGGCTAAATAAAGGCTAAATCTCCTTGTTTCACTGCTTACCTGCCAAAGAAGGAAGTTCTCCCAGCATCGGAAAGGCTCGTGGGTGTTTCGACGCCATTTGACCGTTTTTGAGGAGCAATATATCTGTTCTACGTCGATGACCAAATGGAATTCTAATAGATGGCCTCTGTTGCTTGCTGATTGTCTTCTCATGAGTGGTCATCTTTAAGTTACTGTTGAAACTTTACTTTAACTGGTAAAAAATGTTCTGCACTGTGAATATAGGTGCTTTCAAGGTTATGCTGGTTTCATATACTTTAATAACAGTTAAATATTTTCTAATAATATGTTTCTTATGTATACATGTGCGCTATATATATATATTCAGAGTAGTTATCAGCTGATTTCAAAAGCTTTAATAGAATTTAAAATGATTTTACCTTATCTTCTTTGACCTCAATTAAAAGAAGTGATCTGATCTCATGCATGGCATGTTTTCTTCCCATGAACTTGATTCCTGAACAGTTTAGTCGCTGCGTTTTTTTTGTCACATTCTTACAGCACAGTGTTTGGCATGTTTGGAAATGGCTGTTACACTCAGCTAGTGGCTGTTGCCATGGCTGCTCTATTCTTTATAGAAAGCCTGAAGGGTGATGGACTCGGATCAAGAACAATGAGCGTTCTGTAATAAATACCGTAGACTGACGTGACGCTGCACTTGTGCTCAGCATGAGACTCTTTAGTTTAATCAAACCTGAATAAAGCATGCCAGTTTCAGTGTATCGATATTTATGTTTGAAAACAGCTCAATTTATTAAAGGATGATAACCAAGAAAACATACTGTTATAGTTCCCCTGATGTTATTGTATAGTTTGTTTCATGGAATTGTTCTAAGGAAAGTTTTAAATAACCATAAACTAACATTCTAGGAACTTTTAACTAAGTAAATTAGTTACATTTATGTATAAATATTTATTAATATAGTTATAGAATATACACTACCAGTCAAAAGTATTTGAACAGTAAGATTAAAGAATTCTCTTCTGCTCACCAAGCCTGCAATTATTTGATCCAAAGTACAGTAAAAACAGTAAGGTTTGAAATGTGACTCAGGACCACAAAACCAGTCGTAAGTGACAATTTTTTTTAAATTGACCCTTGATTTATACATCAAAGCTGAGTAAAAAAGCTATCCATTGATGTATAGTTTGTTAGGATACAACTATTTGAAAATCTGCAGTCTGAGGGTGAAAAAAAATCAAAATACTGAGAAAATCACCTTTAAAGTTGTCCAAATTAAGTTATCGATAATTAAGTTATCGATAAGAAAATCGATAATTTTGACCCATTTAATATATTTTTGGCTATTGCTGGATATATAGTATATAATACAATGCACTTTGTTATTCTTGTAGTGAAATAAGTCAAGAAACAACAATATATGATAGCGTATGGTTTTAATCAATAGCATTGGATGTTCTCATGCAATGGTTGCAAGTAACAATCTAAGAAAGAGTAAATACAAGAGTGTGGCTGATCAAAATCATCTTATACACTCATTGGGAAGAGCAAGAAAGCTGTCAAGGTGCAGTCAGTGTCTCTACTGAAGATATAGCTTAATCCAGTTGTCTGTACAGACACTTTATCTTCAACTTTCAGTGGCAGTACCACAGATCCTGCAGTTACCATTATCATACCAGGTGAATCACAGAACCTGACCTTCTCTTCCTCCCCTACTTGAATCCTTAGGCAGACAACATTATTGGATGAAATGTGGTAGCTGATGTAATACATGCCAGTTTTTGTCACCGTAAAGTAACCAGCACTATCAAAGGCATCATCTGGCGCGGAGATTATTGGGAGTTCAAAGGCAATTAATTTGTCCTGAACAACTCTTAGTGACTTTTGATTTTTTTTGTAAGAGAAAACAAAATACTGGTTTGGAGTATCTACCCCCGTAAAATCTCCCTTTTCTCCCTTTGGTCCCGGTGGGCCTAGTGGACCTTGTAGTCCCTTTTCCCCCTTCACACCAGGCCTGCCTGGGAGTCCACGAATTCCAGGGTCTCCTTTTGGCCCAGTTATCGGCACTGCATCCTCACCTGCAATCATGCGCACAGTCAGGTAAAGTGAGATTAACTTTCATGGATTTTCTTTTTCCAGTTTTCACATTAGCCTTAAACTTAACGGATAATCTTCTTAAAAGAGAAGTTCACTTCCAGAACAAAAATCTACAGATAATGTACTCACCCCCTTGTCATCCAAGATGTTCATGTCTTACTTTCTTCAGTCGTAAAGAATTTTTTTTTTTTTTTGAGGAAAACATTTCAAGATTTTTCTCCATATAGTGCACTTTTATGGTGCCCCGAGTTTGATCTTCCAAAATGCAGTTTAAACGCAGCTTTAAACAATCTCAAACGTGGTTGTAAATGATTCCAGCCGAGGAAGAAGGGTCTTATCTAGCCAAACGATCGGTTATTTTTTACAAAAATTACAATTGATATACTTTTTAACCTCAAACGCTTGTCTCGACTTGCTTTTCCGGTTTAAGACAGTTAAACTGTCCCTCAACTTCAAAAATCATTTCAAAAGCATATACATAGCGACCCAGTTTTGCAAAGTGAACATGCAAAGAAGATATAAAAGGCGGGTCCAAAATTGCATCATAGCATACAAGTTATTGTAAAATATTAATGTGTTGCGAAGCATTTGAGGTTAAAAAGTAAATTGTAATTAATATATATATATATATATATATATATATATATATATATATATATATATATATATATATTTATAAACGATTGTTTTGTTAGATAAGACCCTTCTTCTTCACCTGGGATCATTTACAACCACATATCAGATTTCAGACTGCATTTTTGAAAGTTCAAAATCGGGGCACCATAGAAGTCCACTATATGGAGAAAAATCCTGAAATGTTTTTCTCAAAAAACTATTTCTTTACGACTGAAGCAGGAAAGACATGAACATCTTTGATGACAAGGGGGTGATTACATTATCTGAATTTTTGTTATGAAAGTGAACTTCTCCTTTTTTTAAAAAAAAGGAAGAGAGAAAGAAAGAAAAATAATTCTGTCATCATTTATCCTCAAGTTGTTCCAAACCTGCATGAGTGTTTCTCTACTTTGAAAGTACAGACACAAAAATACCAGAAACGGTTTGTTTACCAACATTTTGCAAAATATCTTGTTCTGTGCTCCGAGAAGAGAGATACTCATACAGGTTTGGAACAACTTGGGGGGAGAGTAAATAATGACAGCATTTTCATTTTTGGGTGAACTATCGCTTTATAAATAAATAAATTTCATAAACTTGGTAAAACTTCTGGTGCTCCTGGTCAAAAACAACTGGCCTACAAAAAAATTGAGTATGAATTTCTTGTTAAGCCATACTGTTTATAAAAACTGTGCTAATTAAAAAAAAAAAAAAGGCTGAAAAAGAGTGAATTCATGATTTAATAATAATAATATGGCATATTGGGAGATAACAGCATAAAGGCCAGTCATTTTTGACCATGAACACCAAAAAGAATTTTCAGCACAAGTGTTAAATGTAGACTTTTTATTTATTGATCAGATTCTTTGCCTTTATTTAGAACAGTCACGAGAAACAGAGAGCAGATTTGTGACTTTTTCACATAGAAAATAAGTGCTGTTACTATACCTCGATCTCCTTTTTCTCCTTTTGCACCATCCTTCCCATCGGTACCAGGAACTCCTGGAATACCTGGTCTTCCAGGGCCATCACATGTACCTGGCTCAGAGGACGCCACCAGCAACAAAATAATAGTAAGTTGGAGGACGACCGTATGTGCAGCCTGTTAAAAAAAAAACTCTAAAACAAGCGGCACTGGAAAATCATTTATACATTTGCATGTAAATGTTCCTGTAATCAAATTATGTATTACAATAAGAACTTAGAAGAAAACTTAAGCTGTACCGTGTACAACAATAAGATTTATAATGTATCTTACCATCTTTAAAGAAAGCTGTTGAAAATACAGATGGATGGCCTTGAAGATGAGTGTTACATTAAATGTTTTTCTCCTGCCTGCATGAAGAGCTCTGATTTGATTTCCCAGTTTCACAGGAGAAGTGCAATGTTGCACAATAAAGGGAAGGAACAAAACACATAGTCATCAGAATCTTGATTTGGATAAACCTTGAATTATGTTTTTCATTAGTGTTACTGACATTTTATTTTGCTAATGTTTGCAAGTTCCATATCCCTTTTCTGAGAAATTAAAAAAGGAAGCAAAGTTATCCACATCTGATGGTCATTTTTCAATAGTTATCTAATTATTTTGATTTGTTGGTCAGTAGGATTTGTTTAGAAAGAAATGTTTTTTTTTTTTTTTAGAAATGATACTGTATATTCATAAAACTGAGACAGTTTACTAAAGCATTATTTTATTTGATCAGTAGCTTTTCAAAACTTAATTGTGTGCATTTTCCATGAGTAAAGGCATACATACAGTATGATTAACAAGCATGTCTTTATAGTTTTGAACAGTGCAACAATCAATCAGTGTGCATGAATCAGAAAACCTGAAAAAACGCTGTCTGCTTTGTCCCCTTCTGCAAACAGGCCATTATAGAAACCTGTCGTCAGCCAGACTTTCTCATTTTCTTTCAGATAAACTGCTAGCCCACCAGAGCTCACCTGCTGGTTGCCCTTTTGCATGTGATCACAGAAAACAGCTAGCTTCTTATCATCATGAATTAGGTTTACACACAGATGTTTTTCAGAGGACGATGCATGAAACACAAAATAATAAGTGCCAGGAATTTTACATACAAATTTGCTCTCTGCAATATTGAAATCCTTATTGATATCGGTGATAACTTCACTAAAGCGTATCAGAGAGTTTGGCTCGGGATGGGCTCTTGTTTTACGTACAACACTGAATGCAGACTGCAGATGAGAAATGGAAGCGTCCAAACTGCCTGGTTCCCCTGGCTCTCCATGGAGGCCAGGTGGTCCCGTTAGGCCCAAATCCCCCTGGAGACCTCTCTTTCCGGGTATTCCTTTGATTCCTGACTCTCCTCTTTCTCCACTTTTCATGGTTTCATCAGCTTTAAGAGGCTTTCCTGTTGAGACAGACCAATTGTTTTTACATCATGTTAGATCTACAGTATACAGCACTACAACCTAACCCTGTCTCAACATCTGTAGGCATTTTTTACTTTTAATTAGTAGGTTATATCATTTAGACTTTTTTCATCATTGGGTTCACCCAAATATTTCCACAGTATTCGTCATCGCAGGTTTTACTGTTAATGTGGGAATTTTTGCTTTCTACTTTACATTTAGGCTTACAAAACTTAAACACAAACCACACTACCAGTCAAATGTTTTAGAACAGTAAGATATTTAATGTTTTTTAAATGAGTCTTCTGCTTACCATGCCTGCATTTATTTGATCCAAAGTACAGCAAAAAACTGTAAAAAATTTAATTAACTGTTTGGTATATATTTTAAAATGGAATTTATTCCTGTGATTTCAAAGCTGAATTTTTACCATCATTACTCCAGTCACATGATCCTTCAGAAATCATTCTAATATTCTGATTTGCTGCGCAAAAAACATTTATTATTGTTATTATTATTTTAAAACCATAGAAGCAGATTTTTTTCAAGTTTCTTTGATTAATAGACGGTTCAGAAGAACAGCATTTCCCTTTTTTTTAATTATATAGTATATAATGTTACAAAAGCTTTTTATTTAAGATAAATGCATATCTTGGATCTTCATCAAATAATTCTGAAAAATATACCCAGTTGTTTTAAATATTGATAATAATAATAAAAATCTCTTAAACAGGCAAATCAGCATATTAGAATGATTTTTGAAGGATCATGTGACACTGAAGACTGAAGTAATGAACTGAAAATGTAGCTTTGATCACAGAAATGAATATATTGTAAAATAGATTCAAATAGAAAACAGATATTTTAAATATCCCAACATTTTGCTGTTTTGCTGTACTTTAGATTAAATAAATGCAGGCTTGGAGAGCAAAAGAGACATTCAAAATCTTACTGTTCAAAAAAATTGACTGTGTAAAAGTGGTAACTTCTGTCATTCATTATATGATATAATTATGCGTGTATCTCTTTGCACGTTGATTGATTCATTAGTATGATTCATTAAAAGAACCATCTTAAAAGATTCATTTGGAAAATGCGCAACACTGGTTGCACTGTGTGACTTTGATTCACCAAAAGGAACCGACTCATAAGAGTCGTTTGTTCGTGAATCGAGTTCGCGAGAGAATCGGACACCGAACTTCATTCGGTATTTAAGATATAAAACATGTTCTGGTTAAGAAATTAAGAAATGTTAGGTTCCCACAAACTGAAACATTCTAACAGAATTATTTTTAAATATATAAATAAATAAAAAACATAAAGAGTAAATCTTACCAGGCTCTCCTTTCTCTCCCTTCATGCCTTCCCTTCCATCACGTCCAGGAAATCCAGGGATACCTGGAAAACCAGGTGCCCCTCCAGAAGGACACGTTTCCGTAGAGACCAGAGAGAGGCAGAGGAAACCTAAAAGGGTTCCAAAAATGATGTGACCACCAAACATGTTTGTTGTGGAGCGAGGAGATAACCGGACTCACACGACTTTACACAGTGAGCTCTATAATCGTTCACACATACACAAGAACAAGCAAACAAAATGGCAATCACGGTTCCTCTTTTGCGCTGCACGTGTTGCGCTTATCCACGGATCATTCACAAAACTGTATTCAAACAAATCTTAATACATAACATAGCATTTGACTTTTTTCTTACAGTGCAAGCTTATAGACCCTGCTGACAACAACACTGTAAAAATACTTTTTTACTGTAAACAACAGCATTATTGTGTGGTTAATGTACTGTGATTTATGCTGTTTACACCACAGAAAAAACGTGGAAGCTGCTAAATTATAGGGAAGCATTTAGTAAGCCTGATAGGGCATAATATTTTGACAAACTAAAGTTAATAGGTGGTATAAAATATGTGCAAGCAGTAAATAAGATATTATATTTCACCTACTTGACTGAATGTTGTCAAGATTCTTCCTGGAAATCCTAGTTCAGCCTTTTGTTCCTCAGATATTTTTTTTGTACTCTTTTCCTTGATTTATTATAACTTTTGTCAGTCTATAGTACTCCAAATGTTTTTCCTGGTCTGACCAATTAGAACAGACCAAAACATGACAATAATTGATCATTTTTGGCAGCAATAGTCAGCAAAATTTGTTTAGTTTTTTTTTTTGTTGTTGTTGATCTTTGTTCATTTCAGTGTCATTGTTTACATTCTGCAATCATGGATGATTGATGAAGCATCATAAAAACACTGTGTAGTCATGTTCATGTGCTTTATTTAGATATTTGAAGACATTTATCAAAGACAGCAAAGCAGTTTAAAACAAGACACATCTTGCAAGATACCTGAATACAAAATTTGTATACAGCATGCAACAGATTCGATTTTCATTTTATGTTTTTAAAATGCTGCCATCACTGCAATTCTACCACAATTAATAATCACTTGCGGTGTGGTTAATATGTTAAGTCTCCTATGTTTTATGTTAGATTAAAAATCCATTGAACACAGCAGACATGCTTTTGGCCATTTTGCCAGAAACACCTTTTTTGAAAGGCTCAATCCATACTCTCTCATTTAAAGATAGTTGAAGTACGACTCCACCTGACACAACAGTAGATAGCGATTGTGGATTTAAGTCACAGAAATTCAGGTTGACTGAATTTTGGTTGTTCTTAAGTCTGAGACATAGGTGTCCTTTAGACGATGCATGAAACACAAAGTAATACACACCAGGAACCTTGCAAGTGAAATAGCCATCTTTAAGGTTGAAACCTTTATTGATATTGCTGAGTTCGCTATCAAAGATCACAGGTTGGCCATATGTAGCAGATTCTGTTCGGTCTCGCAGCACAGAGAAAGCTGGCTTCGTATCGGCGGCGCCTCCCCTGCCCTCTCTGCCACCACTGGATCCTCTAGGACCTTTAGGACCAGCGGAACCCTTTGGACCCTGTGCACCCATAAAACCCTTTGAACCAGGTTCTCCTGGAGGGCCTCTGATGCCCATCTCTCCTTTGAGTTCCTGCAGGGTGATACTGTTCAGCTCATCCTGCAATGCTGAGAGAGCACAAACTATTATTTCAGTTCCTTCACATACAATTGCAAGCTCAATTTTATTTAACTGATCGTTTTCAGCTACCCATGGATATGGGATGCATGTCACACATTACTGTCTTACCTGGTACTCCTTTCTCTCCCTTTGCTCCTGTTAAGCCATCCCTGCCGGGGACTCCCGTTACACCATCTCTCCCATGTATCGCACATGTATCATCCTGACAGAAAGCAAAGGGAAGCAGTACCCAAAGAAAAGCAAGTAAAGCTAGCGGCTGCATCCTAGCATCTAAAATAAATCACAAAGAACAAATGAGATTAACTGTACTTGTACAATTATGATTCTAAAATCATAAAATCTTTAGCAGTTAGAAATTTCTGCCTTACCAGTGTTCCTCTGTAAATTTTACACTTCCTTTCCTGATTGTGGGCGGTAAAATGAGGTAAAAAAAAAAAAGTCTGCTGCTGAGAAAAAAAGTGATTGTTTCATTTCTCCAAAATTTGAACTGTATCAAACATCTGTTGAAATTGCCAACACATGCATTTTTCCTTCCCCATTCTTCATCAGCGTGTTTTCTTTCCCCATAAAACATTTATTGTCTTAATAAAAGGTCAGAAATCAGTGTTTTACTTCTTAAAACTACCCCTTCACTTTTGCAACCTTCACTTAACCCAACTTAACCCTTTTAACAGGTCAACTATAAGATTACCAAAAAAAATGTGATTTGATTTTTATTTTATTATTTTTTTTTTTTTTTTGTATATCGGGCTTCCTACAGAATTGGTTCAAAGTTAGAGTTGGAAACATCTTGAAAAAATAGTCTTTTTGTACAGGTTTTGTATGCAAATTGTATAATATCCATACACATTTTGCAGTTAATTCTCATATTGTATTTTCAGAAAGTTTTGGAATATTTGTCCTCTCCCAAAATGTGTCACTAACAAAACACAGTAATATATAATTTAATAAGAAGGGTTTTATTGACCTATTAAGATTTTGCTCACATTTTCCTTTTAATCATTTTTTTTTTCTATTTTATTAAAAAGTTTTCAGTGGTAAATCAAAACAATTACAGTTTTAACAATATTTCAGATGTGTTTTATAAGATTTGTTGTATTTTGTATACAATTTTACTTTGTAAAAGGCATAAAGTTGATCATACTGATTTTAAACCTATGGATTCATTAATTTGAATATACATTGAACCAAACACTATCATAGCATATTAGTTGATAATTTAGTATTGTTTATTTTTGGCAAAACATCCCATGTTTCGGTCATGACTGCGCATTTTCAGTAGGGACAGTAATGTTTTGCTAGCGACCACATCACATCATACTAAAATACTACTAAAACATTGCATTATTGTACTAAAATGTTGTTTATTTGTTAATGAATTGTGACCCTGGACCACAAAACCAGTCATAAGGTCAAATTTTACAAAACTGAGATATATACATCATATGAAAGCTCAATAAATAAGCTTTCTATTGATATGTGGTTTGTTAGGATAGGACAATATTTGGCCAAGATACATCTATTTGAAAATCTGGAATCTGAGGGTGCAAAAAAATCAAAATGCTGAGAAAATCACCTTTAAAGTTCTTCAAATTAATTTCTTAACAATGCATATTACTAATCAAAAATTACATTTTGATATATTTATAGTAGGAATTTTACAAAAAATCTTCATGGAACATGATCTTTACTTAATTTCCTAATTATTTTTGGCATAAAAGAAAAATCAATAATTTTGACCCATACTATGTATTTTTGGCTATTGCTACAAATATACCCCAGCGACTTAAGACTGGTTTTGTGGTCCAGGGTCACAATTGTGTTCTCTTTTGCCACTACGGGTTACCTTAGTGACAATTTTATGGGATAACAAAAAACAAAGATGTCACTTCTGAAACTTTACCAAACTTGGGTTTCAATAGGTAATAAAAGGATCTTAGTAAGCATCTAAGATTTGAAGGCATACAGTACATGTCTAGTAAGACATGAGAGTGAGTAAATGATGACTGAAATTTCATTTATGGGTGAAAGGACAGGGTATAAATTCAACACAAAAAAATCATTCCTGGCCAAAACTGAAAAAAATGTGGTTTATTTATTTATTTTTGCACATACCACAAAATAAAATAACAAAGCATTTCATTATAGATGAGTGAATGTGTGTGTGTGTGTGTGTGTGTGTGTGTGTGTGTGTGTGTGTGTGTGTGTGTGTGTGTGTGTGTGTGTGTGTGTGTGTGTGTGTGTGTGTGTGCTTGTATATATGTCAAACAAAAACAACATTTGATTGGATTGTCTGTTATAATACAAACGCTACATGTTTTTCATGAACATGGAGACTAGACTCTGATTTCTGTGTGCTTCCTCCGCATGGCACTCATGAACGCCAGTTAAAGGTACAGGTGCTGTCTTGTTCTCCATCTGGTAGTATGGACAAACCTTTAGATGTTCAGAAATCGGAGGCAGTTTGTCAAAGCTCCAGCTGTCCACGGTGGAGAACAGGTTGCTAAACTGCCAAACCTAAAGACGTTTTGAAGGTCAATTAGTGTAAGATGCTTCTTATTTTAAATGTTCATGCACAGACACAAACTAAGTGAACTGCTCCATCATTTTGAGTATTAAGCGTTTTGAGAAACACATTTTAAGATTTATGTTGTTTCTTTTAATTGCGCTTCTCCCAACCTGCTCTCATGAGAAAAAGGAACCTTTGGGAGACTTTTTCGTGTAACACGAAATACGTAACTATGAGTACACATCGCTGCAGTTTCCAACAGAAATGTCCACTGAGTGGCACTAAAAGAGTGTTCGTCTTTAACGTATGATACGTTTAATGTGACGTTAGTTTTGTACATGTCACTTTAGTTTTGACTTGAAATGTCCATTGAGTGGTGCATCCGTAAAGCGAAACATATGGAGCTGTAATCACAACTGTGTACAAAAACGATTACAAGTGCTCACTGTTTTACCGCCTCTAGTGTTCCTTACTGTTGGTAACTGCAGTGATAAGCACTTATTGGTATGTAGTAGTTCCAACAGGTGTGTTTTCGTCATGAGTTCAGGTAGGTTTCTTCACAAACGTCTGATTCCGACTTCTGACTCTAAATAATAAGCCTTTTCTCTACACAAGATTATTCAAAACTTTAAACTCACCCTCTTCCTGGCTCTCCAGCACCATCCACCATGAGAGTAGACCTTCTTCTCCCACTTGAGTGAAACCATCCCTCTATCATGAAGCAAGGTCCTGCATACCTCCCTCATTAGAGTAGAGACCAGAGCCAGCTGGGACAGGGTGAAGCTGTCAAGAAATCCAGCAATCTGGACTAGAACCTCAAAAGGTAGCCTGCTCAGAGCGTCTGTATTGCCTGCACGCTTTCTTTCCACAGTCACTGGTTTTATACCTTCATACAGTACATCTGAAACCTCCGGTCGGAGGCAGAAGGTGCTGAGCTCCTTGTCGTAGTAAACCATCGCTCTGTGAGAGCTGGGCTGAAACCTTCTCTGAATAAAAGTGCAGCCAAGGTAGGCGAGAGGGCATCGCTGTTCAAACCATCCACTGACGCAACTCTGTATGTCAGAGTGAATGTTCTTGTAGTGTGAAGAAAACTCATCTCGTCTGAATATGTGGTTGCAGAGGTACGTAAACGCAGAGCTGGATTTGTTGTGTCTTCTGGTGACGCTCTCTGTCTCAATGTGGACGTGAAGTTTCAAAGCCCGGTCAGCTGTGATGTCGGCTAGTGAGGTCTCTGCTTGGAAAGGTGCAGAGTAGAAATCATATGTCTGTGTTCCAACGTCCAGAAGAAGGGCATCTGTGGATACAGATTCGGCTATGAGATGCCCCCGTAGTTCCTTCTCCAAAGAGCACAACAGAGTTGCTTGAACTTCGTCCCATTTTGGCATATCATCGATTTCAACACCTAGGTCGGATGTGTCTACGCTCGTGCTCACTTTCTTGTTATGCGAGGGGTTTCGAATCCGACTTTGTTTGGCTTTGAAGCTGGTTGGAATTTTAAAAGTGCGGACTGTTTTAATCTTCTTGGGATCCAAATGTTCATAAACAAGTTTCTTCTTGGGTCTTGTGTCACATGCAAACAGGGATGTAGCGATGAGGAATTTGTCCTCGTCCATGAAGTTGTATTGATGCAAGTCAGTGGGGATGTCCTGACTTTCGATCTCCGTTGGCAGCTCTTCCTGTAAGACATCCAACCTGCTCGGGTTTGCATGTGGCTTTATTTCTTTGCGAGATGTTTCCGGATTTTGCCCCAAAGATTTTATTGTATGCTTGCAGCCACTCAACTCCATGCTGAACATTTTTTCCCAAATATTATATCTTTCGAGATCGAGCACACCAGGAATTGCCAATTCCTCTCGCTCCTCCTGAGTCAGCCCACCTTCTACAATTTCTGCACTTGAAGACCCAGACGCTTCCTCAACTCCATTCAAGAGCTCTACCCCTCCAACAGCCCCTTCTGGCTCTGCAACCGAAGGCTCCTCAGCCACCTTTTCGATAAGTTCAGGAAAGAGATTCTTCATTTTGAGAGAATGAAACAGATGATGCTGGTCCCTCAGAGCCATTGAGAGATCCAGAGGTTCCTGACTGTAGTTCTCCTTCAAAATGTTCTCATAGAACTCGGAGGTCTCTGACTCTTCGATGGGCCATCGGTTCCACTCCATTGAACAGGAGACGACGCTGGCAGGACACACCGTCAAATGCCTAGCCAGGTTTGAGCGGCACATGGTGAACGGGCAGCCATATTCGACATTGAGACAAGGCACTCTTTCGTTGGGGCACAAGAGCATGTGTTCTTCTTCCTTGCACAGGTGAAACACAGCACCGCATAGCAAGCGGCAGCTCATGATCGCACATGACACCGAAATCTCAAACGGCGTCTTGCAGCGCCGGCTGTGGCAGCTCTCGCAGTGGCGATGAAGCTTGGATGTTTGGGTTCTTTGTTTACCCTGTGAAGAAATGCAAAGTTTGTACAATGTTTTAGACTGGACAGAAGTTTGTAAAGTGAATGTCAATGACATGCTAGTCAAATCTCAGAAGTAGAAGAACAGCATTATAGTTTTAGGATTAATGCGTACACTCTTAAAAATAAAGGTTCTTTATTGGCATGGATAGTTCCATGAAGAAACTAACACCCATGCCTTTCAAATGCAGAAAAGGTTCTGTATAGAGGCAAAAGTTTCTTTAGATTTTTTAAAATGTTTTTCAAAATGATTCTTTTAAGAACTGTTGGGGAACCAAAAATGGTTCTTCTATGGCATTACTGCAAAAACACCACTTTGGAGCCTTTATTTTTAATAGTGTATGATGTATACACATATGATTACATAATATGCATATGTGTGTTTTTGCATTATCCACTTTTTAGTGGTAAAACCTGAAATGTATTTTAGAAATATCATTAAACTAATGCTACAAACTTAAATGCTTCTTGCAGATACAATGCACATATTTAGACTGCTGTGCATTTGTCAGACACTTAAAAAAAGCAAAGAAATGTTGACCTACCATAGTGTTTTCACTGTGAGCTCCACGCTGGTGTTCAGCTTAGTCACAAAAAGTCTGAGTGAGCCTATATCTGTGTCTGCCCACTAGTTAAAAATAGACACTTTCATATACTGGGAGTGTGACTAGGTCTTTGGCATACAAGAGTCAGGTTACATGTTCTGTAACTACAGCTGCTCTAGGTACCCGGTGTTTTCAAGACATCCAAACTTCAGTTGAAACAGAATGCGTTTTCAGATTTATTTGCAGTGTATTTTATTTTTATTTTTTACTATTATGCCCCTTTTTTACAATATGTAATATAATTCTCAGGTGTCCCCAGAATGTGTCTGTGAAGTTTCAGCTCAGAAAACCCCACAGTTCAATTATTACAAAGTTTTTGTGCATGCCTCTTTAAATGCATATTAGCTGCTGCTCCCCGCCCCTTTTCCAGAATAGGCCTTTGCCTTTACAGCTCTTAACTCAGATACTCTGCCAAAAAACATCTGTTTGGTTTTGATTATTATGTCTTTCTTGCCGAAATCATGTGTTTTAACCCCTTAGCATTCCTGTCAAACTTAACTCAATGCAAAACGTTCCGCGGCTGGAACTCACTAGCTTGTCTGTGCAGCCAGTTTTGCCATGGCGTTGGAACTGGTACGCTGTTGTCGCTTGCAAAAAAATGGCAGTGCTGAGTGAAAAGTTGGTAAGATTATAATAAAATCCCCTTCTTACATCATGGGGGAAGCAAAATCTAAACGGCCCGTTTTTTTCACAAGCTTGCAGAAAAAGCTTACCAAAACAAAGTTACTGGGTTGTTCCTGTTTATGTTTTCTGGGTTGGTAGATGCACTGGGGACCCAATTTTAGACAGATTTTCATGATATGTCACCTTTAAGTTTATAACTGGTGTCAAGTTTAAAGAGTTTTTAATTTGACTTGTCATTAGTTTTTAAACATTTTCAGTATTATTTATTTACATTTGTTTGTTAGGTCTATTTATTCAACAGTGTTTTTCTAATTCAGAATTATTGTGCATATGGTGCACAAAAAAACTATATGGGTTTATTATCCCCTTTCATTCTTGCATGAATAAACAAAAAACTTAACATATGACAAGAGCTAGAAATCTAAGGTGAAGTGAAGAAACACATTCTGCCGCACTGTAAGTTTAATTTAAAGTTTTATTGTCTACATTTAGGTTTTACAGATAGAGAATACAAGGCAAAATTCAGTTAGAAATCAAACACACAAGACCTAAACATCTGGGATTCAAAATATAATTTAAACCTAGAAATGATTGATAAATAACCAAAAATAAGATTCTGCATTCTAGGTCACTTATTAAATGTGATAATGTGGAAACGTCTACTGTCATTAAAGCAAAAAAAATGCAGCAAATACACAAACATCCTGAAATGATAATTTTTAAGTAAATTTTTACACTCCAGTTGTTATACTTATGATGTAATTTTGTTTTAAAATGTATTACTGTTATTTCAAAGCTGAATTTTTAGCATCATTACTTCAGTCACATGATCCTTCAGAAGTCATTCTAATATTCTGATTTTCTGCTCAAAAAACATTTATTATAATTATGTTAAAAACAGCTGAGTAGATTTTTTTAGGTCTCTTTGATGATTAGAAAGTTCAGAAGAAAAGTATTTATCTGAAACAGAAATCTTTTAAAACATTATAAATGTCTTTATCATTACTTTTGATCAATTCCAAGCATCGTTGCTGAATAAAAGTATTAATTTCTATAATTTGTTCGCCCCCAAAAATTACACTAACTTCAAGCTTTTGAATGGTATAATAATAATAATAAAATGTTTCTTGAACAGCAAGTCAGCATATTAGAATGATTTCTGATAGATCATGTGACACTAAAGACTGGAGTAATGATCCTGAAATTTTAGCTTTAATCACAGAAATAAATTACATTATAAATTAAATTTATATTCAAATAGAAAACAGTTATTTTAAATGGGGAAAATATTTAGTTTTGCTGTACTTTGGATCATATAACTGCAGGCTTGGTGAGCAGAAGAGAGAAAAAAGAGGGGGGAAAAACGTAAAAATGTTACTGTGCAAAAACTTTTGACTGGTAGTGTAAATAGAATAATTTTCACTAGTAGACATTTGAATCTCACCAATCATACATTTTAACCCAAAATTTCAAAATAAGTTCCAGTTCCAGTATCACTTGTGTCCCATAAACAAAGAAACCAAATTCTGTCTCTCCTTTCCTTTCTCGTCAAACATACTGGCCAGGGCAAAAGGCTTAGTTTTCAGTTCAGTTTGGTAGAATGGACAGTGTTTCAGGTGCTCAGCCATTGATGGTGCATCGCCAATACACCAGTTACCAACTTTACTAAAAAGAGTACTGAACTCCCAGACCTAAGAAAAAGCAATAGAGAAATATAAGAAAATTATATCGTTAAAATCAAAATCAATGCATATGTTGAATGGTTAGAATCTTTTCAGAAATAAGAAAGCAATATATATTAAACAAATAGTTGCTTGGTTATTGCTATAATAAATAATCAAAAAAAAAAGAACAATATATTTTTAATCTACATTAATCTACGTAAGAGTGGGGAAATATAGCTGCTAATGAACTGGAGGTCTTGCCCATAATCTTACTTCCACATTGAAGAATGAGGCAGATGGCAATTGAACAAATGCTGAAATGTCTTACTTTGGTAGGTTTCCAGCGGGCTCCTCCATGAGAGTATGACTTCTTACACCACTTAAAGCCCACCATTCCTCTCTCCTGCAGAAACGTGGCACATATATCCCTGAACAATCTGGAGACCAGGGCTAGCTGGGACAGGGTAAAGCTATCGAGGTAACTCGCAATGTGGCAAAGCACCTCAAAGGGAAGGTTACTAAGAGAATCTTCATATTTGACACATGCCTTTAGTGAAACAGTCTGTGAATCGCTCATAAGAGAGACAGGAACCTCAGGTGTGAGGGTGAAAATACTAAGGTCTTGGTTATAGGAGACTTTGGCCCTTTGTGTGGACGGCTGTAGTCTTCTCTGACTGAAGGTGCAACCAAGGTAGGCCAGAGGACATCTCTGCTCAAACCAGCCACTCAGACCAGACTGGATATCCAAATGCACGTTCTTAAAGTGGGAGGCGATTTCATCCCGTCGGAAGAAATGGCCACACATAAACGTGAAAGTTGAGGTTGATTTGTTGTGTCTGAGGGTAACCGTTTCTGTATCAAGGTCAACGTGAAGTTTCAAATCCCTCCCCTCTGTAATATCAGTCAGAGTTGCATTGTATTTAAAGGGAGCTGTTGTAAAATTATACGTCTGGGTTGCGATATCAATATAAAGTCCATCGGTTGGCACCGTTTCACTTATTTTGTGGCCCCTTATCTCAGTCTCAGCATAACAGAGTAGGGTTGAAAACATCTCATCCATCTCCCCGCCATCTTTCTCAGGTAGATCCAGGTCGGATGTCCCAACGCACTTGTGCTCAGTCAATACTCTTGCATTAAATTCTCTAAGCTGAATGCGTTTTTGTCTGTAACTAGTGGGAGCCTTGTATGTAGAGTGTAGAGTCTGGACTGGTATCGGCTCCAAGCTCCCATAAACAAAATCTCTTTCTCTGGGCGTGCAAGCATCCATCTGACCAAAGGCGATCAACATGCGTCCATGATGCACTACGTACATGTTGAATTCCCTGGGTTTCACCTCTTGCCCGAGTCTTTCCAAGACGCCATCCTGCCAAGGTGCCAGTCCAGTTTTGGTGGTATCCACAGGGGATACGTTTGCTTCCTTTTTCTCAGGTTCTACAGAAGCTCCTTGTGACTTTGAGGAACCTTTAGAAGATGACTTTTCCCCTGTCTTCTCTTTTGCTTTCGATGCCTCCACCTTTGCCTCTGCCTGCTTGCAACCACCCATTTCCATGCTAAACATCTTTTCAAACAGATTGTACTTTTCTTTGTCAACAGGACCATTGAGGACCACATCATCTTTTAGAGCTTTCTCACACGCTGGTCCATTCACCAAGCCTCCTCCTGAATCTCCAAGTCCGTTGATGTGTATCCCATTACACACAATCTCTTTTCCCACTGCTCCGTCCTCATCATCATACTCTTCCACTGGAGCAGGCTCCTCTTCTTGTTCCTCCATCAACTCAGGAAAGCATCTTCTCATTTTCAACCTGGCACATAGATGTTTCTGGTCTCTCAGTGCCATGGAAAGGTCAAGTGATTCTTGCTCGTGGAGCTCTTTTAGTAGGTTCGTATACAAGGGGGCATCTGGGTTCTCAAGAGGCCAACGGATCCACTCCATCGAGCAGCAGACGACACTTGCAGGACACACCTCGAGGTGTTTGGCCAGCCGAGAGCGACACATGGTGAAAGGGCAGCCATAGTGAGCGTTAAGGCAAGGTACCTTCTCATTGGGACACAGTAGAGAGTGTTCATCCTCCTTACACATGTGGAAGGAGGCCCCACAAAGCAAACGGCAGTTGATGACCATGCAAGACACAGACACTTCTATGGAGGCTTTGCAACGGCGACTGTAACAGGTCTCACAATGTCTGTGAAGCCTCGGACCGGATCTTCTATAGCGGCTCTGTGGGAAAACACAATAGACAAGCACAACAAAGCAACTTGCACTGGTTCCAAATTGGAATCTCATAAAAACAAGCACAGAATTCATTCTATATAGAATTGATTGGACGAAAATTGATTAATTTAGGTATGTCGGCTTTTGAGTTAACTTTTATGAGTACAGCAGCATATGAATTGCCTCTGTAATGCTGGGGCCAAAAGAGAGATGAGGAAGATCCAATTAAAGGGAAGATTTCCCTACTGAAAACAAAATTTGTAATGGTTTTACTGGTTATAATGGAACTTGTATTGGTTTTAATGGAAACTGTAACGGACCCTGTGGGTTTCTACTGATAATTGGTCGCCTTCTATTGGTGGCTTGTTAAAACCACTAAATCCTAATGGAATGAGTCTAAAAACACACAACAGAAAACCATTTTTTAATGGTTTAAAAGTTGATGGTTTGTAATGTTTGTAATGGTACTTGTAGTGGAAACCATTAGAACTTCTGTGATGGTTTCTATAGTTTTTTTCAGCAGGGTTATTTTACAGAACAACACGGAACATAAGCATCTACAAGTAACAATGACTGACCAATGAAACAAGGAAACACAGGGGTATATATACACAAGTTATGCAGCGTTTCAGGCAACCCGATACCCATGTTTTTCCAACCTTCTACCTGTGAAAGTGCACTGGAACGGCAGTCAAACCCATGACTTCCCACCCGTGAACTCGTACTAGATCGATGTGCTCCCAGTTCCGCGTTCTAACCTCACATAGCCTGCGAAACAACAATAACAGCCCCTACGGATGCAGTGTTTATGCAAGTGGGTACACGGTGAAAAATAGACTTAAGGACAATATAACGTTGCAAACAAATTAATAATAATATAATAATAATAAATGTGCTCAGGCAGTTTGGCATGACTTGTCATGGTTTGAAGTCATGATTTATGGGCTCAAAAACCTGCCTGGAACGCAGCATTGACCAGGGTTGACAAGGACAGGTGAGGGTGATTAGTTGTCATTGAGCACAGGAAGGGAGCACAGAAACACTGGGGGAAATACATTTCAAAATAAGAGTACAAAACACAAGGGGGGAACAGAGGCTGGGATCATGATAGTCTCAAATCTAAAATATGTGGACTAAAAGCCACAAAAAAACAATCTTGGGCTATTATATTAAGTTATATCATCTTGTTCTTTGCTCAATTAAATACAAAAATATTTACATTGTAGTTTTCATTATATCACAATGCTCCATAATATAATGCTACCAGATGATTGCTGCTAAAAATGGTCAGTTATTGTAGTTTTGGGCTGTACTAATTGGTCCAGGGAAAACAAATTCAAATACTATAGACTGCTAAAAGTTAAAACAAATCAAGGCTAAGAGTGGAAAAAAACTGTCTAAGGAACAAAAGGTGTTTATGGTTGGCCAAACTGAACCAGGATTTCAAGGGCATGAATCTTGACAACATTTGTGTTTGTTCTTATAATTTCTGGTCAGGTAGGTGAAATATTAGGCTAATATCTTAATTAATACTGCTTGTATGTATCTTTACCACCTATTAACTTTAGTTTAGTTTAGGTACGTAAGTGCAAACCCTTTTTTATAACAGTATTTTAATAATAAGAAAATTAAATGAACATACCATTGTTTTCTGAAGCAGTGTCAATGTGCAACAGCAGCTTCTGGGAAAAAAGGTAGTATACAAATATTGGTCAATTAAAACACAATTATCTATATGCATTTGTATATTACATTGTGCTAAAACACATATTTACCTGATAAAAGTACCTGGCTTTGTAAGACCTTGCTGTATCCTTAAGGGCAAGCAGTTGCAGACAGCACTGACAGCCGAACCTTAACGTTGCCAAACGACTTACCTAAAGGGTGAACCATGTCTTAAGACGTTCCCCTGCTTGTTCCAAGAGCCCTTTCTAAAGAACAGGATTGTGGGTCATGTTAAAAATAGTTGCCTCAGCTGTCAGTAGCAAGTTACATGACTTAAAGGTCCTGAGGAAAATTTGACAAACACATGAATAACATTGGCAAATAAAAAGACATCTATTTTTTGTCTATTTTGTTAACTTGCTATAGTAAAAGCTCTTCATTAGCCATAGAGGGCAAACAGAAGACTATAGACAACTCAGCAGTAAGAGTTTAAACCTGTTGGGTTTTTATTGTCATCATTAGGTCAACAGATGGCAGTCTTTCCTTTTGGTTTGCGGAACAGAGGTCCACAAGAACACAGTGCATTAATCGAGAAAGCCGTTTGGTATCTGACACAAACACATGTTGGATTCTTCTCTATCCTCAGCCTTTTCTTATTTTTCAAGTTTTTTTTATCAGCAGGCTCAGGAACATCCATCTATCCATTTTTTTTTTTTCAAACTGCTTGTCCTATGTAGGGTTGCAGGGATTCTGAAACCTATCCCAGCATTGTAACAAAAAAGAAATAAATTAGAACTTTTTATATAAGTTGGCTATCATAAAATTCTAGGGATAGTCGAGTCCCTTGTTTGTCCTCAACAGTTAATCTGCCCACTGTTTTTCAGAAACAAATTCTTCATGTCCCACAAATTCTTTGGTTTTTCAGCGTTTTTGTGTATTTAAACCCTTTCCAATAATGAATGTATGATTTTGAGGGACTCATTTGCAACTATTACAGAAGGCTCAAACACTTACTGGTGCTCCAGAAGGCAAAACGATGCATGAAGAGCCAAGGGTGTAAACGTTTGAACCGAATGAAGATGTGTAAATTTTTCTTATTTTGCCTAAATATCTTTTTTCTTTCTTTTTTTCCCATTTAGTACTGCACTTCAGAAGCTACAAAAAATACTTACGTTTCCCAGAAGACAAAATAAGTTACATTTACCCTGATCTTCAAATTAAGGATGCATTAAGGCTCTTATTGCATCCCCCGGCTCTTAATGCATCGTGTTGCCTTTTGAAGCATCAGTGAGCAGTTTAAACCTTCTGTAATAGTTGCTTATGAGTCCCTCAGTTGTCCTCAGTGTGAACAGATTGATCTCAAAACCATACAGTCATTGTTGGAAATGGGTTAAATACGCAAAAATGCTGAAAATCCAAAGAATTTGTAAGACCTGAAGGATTTTTCTGAAGAACAGCGGGCAGTTTAACTGTTTAGGGCAAACAAGGGACTCAATAAAAAATAAAAAAATAAAAATAAAAAAAAACAGCTGTGGATCATTCAGGTAACAACACAGTATTAAGAATCAAGTGTATGTAAACTTTTGAACAGGGTCATTTTTATAAATTCAACTATTATTTTCTCTTAACGTCTTTTATGTGAAATATCTTATTCAGGTCAGTACTACATAAAAATAACTTGCATTTTGTATGATCCCTCTTATTTCAGTAAATTAATTAACATTTAGCAGATTCTGCAAGATCAGATGTATGTAAACTTTTGACCTCAACTGTAGTTCCACTGTAAACATTAATGTTTATGTTTAAAACATAATTTTGTTCAATCTTTGTGAGCCCTTTCTAATTCTTTCCCATTTCTTCTAGTGTTTCTGTGAAAGTTTTATATCAAATTAAACAAGAAAATATATGCTGATTCAGATTTTAATATCTAATCTCTTAATATCTAATAATATCTAATAACTTAATATCCATCCAAATAAAATCCAACATGTCAGCTTCCTACCTTTAAAACTGTATTTTTCCCCCTTGTAAATCCATCATATTTTTACACCGAGATGTTACAACTTCTAGAGTCGCCTCAGGAGGGTGTAGTAGCCTACATACCAAACAGTCGCCTAATCATGTCCTCATGTTTTACTGTAGGTGAGCGGGATCAGACCAGTAGGAGTCACCGCTCCACTCGCTTTCTCGCTCTACTGAACCTCTCAGTGATTGAGCAGGGAAACAAAATGCCGGAAGTGGGGTTTCGGGAGACGGAGTTTCGGGACTCGTAACGGTGGAAAGTTTACTCTTATTAAGAAATCTACTTTTTCCAAGGATTAAAGCGGTTCGTGAGGTTTTGTTTGACTGTTTCATTCATCCGCACTTTTACAATGGGACTCCCGGCGCTGGAATTCAGTGATTCTTTTTTGGACAGTCCTGACTTCAGAGAACGACTCAAATGCCACGAAATTGAGCTGGATCTTACTAATAAATTCATCAAGGAACTAATCAAAGATGGAAATATGCTTATTAGTGCGCTTAAAAGTAAGTTACAGGACGTGTGTGTTTTTAAATCTAAGATAATAAATGATTTATTGAGGTTCGTAAGCGAGAAAGCTCAGATTTGTTGTGCTATTTAAATATATTAAGATTCCCAGAAAATATATTACATATCCTAATGAAAATTCATATATATATCAGAATAGATATATTTTAAGAATCAAAAAACGACTTGTGACAAACTAGTAGCTGACTTTTTGCCCTTTTAAAACATTTCATTTAAGTACTTAACATTAAGTTCAATATGTATAGGGTCTTCAAAGACACATTTAAGTTTTACTCCCAAAAAACAAATCTTTATAATTTGTGACCCTGGACCACAAAACCAGTCATAAGGGTCCATTTTTTTTTAAAACTGAGATTTATACATCCTCTGAAAGCTGAATAAATCAGCTTTCCATCTGACAATATTTGGTCCAGATACAAGTATTTAAACAAAAGAAAAATCTAAATATTGAGAAAATCACCTTTAAAGTTGTCCAAAGTTGTTCTTAGCAATGCATTTTACTAATCGGAAATTAAGTTTTAATATATTTGCAGTAGAAAATTTACAAAATATCTTCATGGAATATTATGTTTACTTAATATCCTAATGATTTTTGGCATAAAAGAAGAATTTATCATTTTGACCTATACAATGTATTGTTGTCTATTGCTACAAATATACCTATGCTACTTAGAACTGGTTTTGTAGTCCAGGGTTACATTAACCACTCTCAAACAGGTTTACGAAGTGAGCATGTGCAGAGTTGGTGTATGCCATAATTTAATGCTTGTTTATACAGCTGGGATCTGATGTGATATCAGAAAGGAGACAAGTCTCTGCTAGATATGCTGTTATCAGCCACTTCACCAGCATGGCTCCTCCTGCGTTTCTCTAGATACATTTGCTTTGCACTAATCTTAGTCTTTGAACATTTATGTGCAATCAGCCTTGACTTTTTCTTGTTATTTTCAACAATATTCTCTTTCAAAACTTTCTCATTTATTCTCAGCCACAAAGCAGTCTGGTAGAAGTCTCATTCGGGCTTTTGTACCGAACAAAAGGCAGTGAATGTCTTAACAAAAAGACCTAAATCTGGCTTTGCACTAATGCATTAATAGACTATTAAAGTATTTCTGATGTCATCTCCTCCCTTTCAGTCTGAATGAATCACAGCTTGTATAATTTTATATTAATAACTGATAATTCAAAGTGAATATGCTCAAACTTTAACGAAGCTCCATCACATAACTCTGTTGGTTGTCTCTTTGCCAGATCTTTCTGCAGCTGTGCAGAAATTTTCCCAGTCACTTCAGGATTTCCAGTTTGAATGCATCGGAGATGCAGAGACAGATGATGAGATTAACATTGGTGAGTAGTTAGCAAATGATCAAGATGAGCATTATATGAACAATCATATGATTTAGTTAATTATACAATTTCTTATCTGGATAAAAAGTACATTCTGTCATCATTTACTTACCCTCATGTCTTACTAAACCAGTACTCTTTCTTACGACTCAAAAGGAAAAGTTTCACAGAATGTTGACAAGAAGTAGTCAATCCCAAAAAAAGTCGATAAGACTTCTAAAACCGCATTATTCACTAAAATCTCACCTTGAAAATAGCTGTGATCACCATTCATTGTATGGAAAATTCATTTCTTGGTCATTCAGTTATAAATAACTCCTTTGTCTCACTGAAGAAAGAAAGTCGTATACATTTGGCATGACGTGTGAGTGTGTAAATAATGGGAGAATGTTCATTTGTTGGGTGAACTCCCCCTTTAAGCTGTAAACAGTGATGCTGAGATGCTGTGAACAATAAGCTGAGAAAATGCACATTACTGTAGCACTACAGCCCTATGGGGCTTTGCACTTACGTCACGATTTAGTCAGTTACGGCATTGACTGCACAGTTCATGTACTACTGAATACGCCGTAAAAAAAACTGCCACGGAAAAAACTGAAAGCTGCTAAATCATATAGAGATGGACTTTGTAAGCAGGAAGGGTGCAATATTTTGACAAACTAAAGTTAATAGGTGGTAAAGATACATACAAGCAGTATTATTTAAGATATTACCCTAATATTTCACCTAACTGACAGGAAATGATATGAACAAACATGAATTTTGTCAAAATTCTTGCCCTGGAAAACCTGGTTCAGTTTGGACAACCACAAACGCCTTTTGTTCCTCAGAGAGTTTTGAACTTAATTCGTTATAATTGTTGCCAGTTTTTAGTACTCCAAATGTTTTTCACAGTCCGACCGATTAGTAAAGCTCTAAACATGTCAATAATTGATCATATTCAGCAACAATGCTCAGCAAAATATGTGAGTTTCATTTGGTTCAGTGCCACCAATAAGGCCGATTGATGACTCACTGTGAAATCACACTAACACAACAGTGATGGCTCTTTTTCAGACTGAGACAATTGCTGCCTGGCATTTAGAAAACCATAAACCCAAACAACCGCCTGCAAAGAGTGAAAATGTTCCTTTATGGCCCTGGCTGTGTCCATATTGGTCATAACAGTTTTAGATATTTAGACTGGTGAGACTGATAATTTGGAGCTTAGGCCTGTTAATAATGACATTTTAATGTTACAATTTATAGAGTTTTATCCTCAAAATGTACAAAAATCTTTCATTTAATAGGGTTGTAAGTATTGGCGATGCATGGAAAACGAAATAAGCAGCCAGTAATAACGACCATACGCTACAGATTTTTTAACTTTCTGATCAAATAAAAGCAGCCTTGGTGAGCATGTTTGCGATAAATCATTGTGCCAGTTCTTCGAAATGCGATATGAATATCTCAGCAGGATAAGTATTGTTTCTTTCATGTCTGGCATGTCCTTTTAAGTGCATCTCTACGGATTTGTGGTTCTCCTGCAACGCGTCAAAGCAGCTTTGTCTTGCTGTAACATGATTTTCAAATGTCCAAGGGTGTGTTTATCTGTCGGTCTGCGCTTCTAATAGAAAGTAGTTGAAAGTAGTTCTTATCTGAGTTCCTAATTGGATATCTGGAGGAGTTAAAACCCCCAGAGAATGACGAGGGGGACTGAGAGGTGGGACCCCGCTTATCGCGAAAGAGAAAAATGCTGTATATCCCAGGACAGGAAGTGATGTGGCCAAAGCATACTTTGTTTAGGAAAAAAATAAATAAAGCACAATCTTAGCAACACAACAACATCATGTGATGTGATTTTAGTAGCATGACATAATATCAGCAGTAGTTTATTTTAGATCACAGTTGATTTCTTAGGTTCTGGTTTTAGCCCGGTTTTATCATGTTCTATAAATGTTAAAACAAGGCATATTCTGTAAATAACATGAATAACCGCCCTGTCAGAAATGTAATGGATTTTTTTTCTATGACTGACCGTGTTGCACACATGCAGGGCTCTTACAGGAAACATGTTTTATGTTACTCTCACATTTCTACATCTTGAACATGTGGTCTGCTGTTTCTTGAATACCCCTTTGTGCATTGATCAGTTGTTGGGTGGCCATGGTATTTTTTTCCTGCATAGCTAATATTGTATGCTGGTTTTCTGTATTTCCTTTATACTGAAGGTTCAAAGGGCAAAATCAGACATGCTGATAGAGTAATTACAGATCCAGAGCTGATGATTCATGATTGGAATTCTTTCTCTCTTATCACAGCCCAGTCATTCAAGGAATTCTCCCAGCTGCTGAACACGGTGGAGGAGGAAAGGCGACGACTGGTAAGTTTCTTTGTTTCTAAAAAAAAAAAAAAAAGGCTCTAAAGGGTGTATTTGATCAAAAATGCAGGAAAAACATAAATATTGTGAAATTTCCGGGTCAAATGTTTAGATACACCTTGCAGAATCTGCAGGATCTATTAATTATTTTGGCAAAATAAGGGGATCATACAAAATGCATATTTTTTATTTTTTATTTAGTGCTGACCTGAATAAGATATTTACATAAAAGATGTTTACATAGAGTCCACAAGAGAAAATAATAGTTGAATTTATAAAAATTACCCTGTTCAAAAGTTTACATACACTTGATTCTTAATACTGTGTTGTTACCTGAATGATCCACAGCTGTGTTTATTTTGTTTAGTGATAGTTGTTCATGAGTCCCTTGTTTGTCGAGTTAAACTGCTGCTGTTCTTCAGAAAAATCCTTCAGGTCCCACAAATTCTTTGGTTTTTCAGCATTTTTGTGTATTTGAACCCTTTCCAACAATCACTGTTTGCTTTTGAGATCCATCTTTTCACACATAGGACAACTGATATGCAGCTATTACAGAAGGTTCAAATGCTCACTGATGCTTCAGAAGGAAACATGCATTAAGAGCCGGGGGTGAAAACTTTTGGAATTTGAAGATCAGGATAAATGTAACTTATTTTGTCTTCTGGGAAACATGTAACTATCTTCTGTAGCTTCTGAAAGGCAGTAGTAAAAAAAAAAAAGTGATATTTAGGCAAAATAATTTTTTCTTCATTCTGATCAAAAGTTTACACCCCCGTCTCTTAATGCATGTTTTTTCCTTCTGAAGCATCAGTGAGTGTTTGAACCTTCTGTAAGAGTCGCGTATGAGTCCCTCAGTTGTCCTCAGTGTAAAAATATGGATCTTAGAAACATACAGTCATTGTTGGAAAGGGTTCAAATACACAAATGCTGAAAAACCAAAGAATTTGTGGGAGCAGTTCAACTGTTCAACTCATTTTGCCTAGACAAACTAATGAAAAACTACCTCTAAACAAAAAACACAGCTGTGGATCATGCAAGTAACAAATCAGTTTTAAAAATCAAGTGTATGTAAACTTTTGAACGGGGTCATTTTTATAAATCCAGCTATTATTTTCTCTTTTATGTAAAATGTCTTAGTCGGGTCAGTCCTAAATAAAAGAATAACACACATTTTGTACGATCCTTCTTATTTTGGTAAAATAATTAACATTTTGCAGATTCTGCAAGGTGTATGTAAACTTTTGAACTCAACTGTATCTTATCTTGTAATTTATCCCTGTGATGGCAAAACTCCATTTTCAGCATTATTACTCCAGTCTGCAGTGTCACATGAAAACATAAAAACTATGATTAACGTTTTCAGGATTGTTTGATGAATACAAAGTTCAAAAGAACAGCTTTAATTTGAAATATAGTCTCTTGTAACATAAATGTTTTCACTTTTGATCAATTTAATGCATCCTTGCTGAGCAATAGTATTAGTTTATTTAAAATAATAGAAGTGTCTTTTCAATGAATCAACCTTTCAATTAATTAATCAATTTCAAATGAACTATCCCTTCAAATTATATAGCTTTAAAATCTCAGTGATGCCATTAACACGCCACATGATGCGGTCTACTTCAAAAGTACCGCAAACCTCATAAATGAAGTAGCCATAGTGATTGTTTGCTTTCTAGTAGTTGTCTCTTTATTGTTCCTTTTATGTGGTATTGTTCACACGTGGTTGAAGTTTCATAGCCTAGTGGTTTAGCACCATAAGTGCGTGCTATTTTGAGGGATTGTTTTTTGTGAGCTTCCGCAGTCAAGTCTGTGTGTTATGAGAAACAGGCCGTCTACCAAAAGATGCTTTCTGTAGGTCGTGACTCTTCGAGGAGGGAATGGAAACGGCATAGATCAGCAAGTGCAGACGATAATGAAATATCACACATGCTCTTTCTCTTAAATATCAGTGGCAAGAGGATAGCATCTTCATTGGCATCAGCTGTAGCCGCTAATAGGCGCTTTTATGGGCATTATGCATGAGACGGCGTGTTGCCAGGGAATATTACTGCCGTTCACTGCTGCAGCTGGTGGATCATTAGTCATAGTACAGCAGTGAAAGACCTCACCAGGAAAACAATGCTCTTCTGTGCTTCACCGCTGACCCTATCCACATGTTAACAAACATGCCGCTTTGTTTGGGATTCATGAGATTTTCTGTACGCTGCCTCAAATTTCTTTAATTGATTACATAGTTTAAATTCACTACTGTTTAAAACTTTGGGTGATTTTCTTACTTTCAAGCAAGTTTCTTATTTTCACCAAGGCTTTGTTTATTTGTTTAACAATGTAGTACTAATGTAAAATATTACAATTACAATTTTACAATATAACAATTTAAAATAACGCTTTTGTAATTTAATACATTTTAAAGTGTAATTTAGTTCTGTGATGGCAAAGCTGAATTTTCAGCAATATTACTCCAGTCTTCACTCTTCAGTGTCACATGATCCTCCAGAAATTATTCTAATATGCTGATGTGCTCCTCAAGAAACATTTCTTATATTATCACTCAAATTATTTCCATTTTTTGTGATAATATATCATGGGTTTTTATTAGTCATCGTTTTATAGAGCATAGTGACTTCTGGCTAAATCTAAGCTGAAGTCTTGTAAACGCAAAACTCAAGTTATTAGCTGTAATGGTGTGACTGTAAGACAGCAAGACTGTAAGACCTTTGTAGCAAAGACAAACATCTCTATTGTTCCTTCTGGGCTTGTGTCTGGATGTCCAATAAAAACGCTGAGGTCAAACCTTAGGTCATCCACTCATGACACTTTGCGTTATTGGCTCATACCTTCAGATGATTGCTTTTCCAGTCTGTAGATCACAATGTTGTTTCCTTGTTCTCAGTGAGAGACCTGCGTAATGCTTCCTTGCACAATAAATATCATGTTAGTGAGTCATTCCTGCTGTATATATTCATGTCATCCTGTTTTATAACTATAAAGATGGATACTTATAAATTTCTTCTTTTTTTTTTTTTATCTATAATTGAAGTAAATTAGTTAGTTTTGTAATATACACTACAAGACGTTTTTGAACAGTAAGATTTTTAATGTTTTTTTTTTCTTTTCCGCTCACCAAGACTAGAACATTTCATACAAAACAAGAAAGAAAGCATTTACTGACCCTTAACTTTGATCGGTAGTGTATATTGTTCGAAAATTCTATTACATAAATGCTGTTTTTTAACATTTTATTCATCAAAAAATCCTGAATGTCATTATTATTATTATCATCAATATTTAAAACAGTTTTAAAACAGGATTCTTTGATGAATAGAAAGATCCAAAGATCAGCATTTATCTGAAATAAAAAGCTTTTGTAACATTATACACTATACCATTCAAAAGCTTTTTTTTTTTTTGGAAAGAAATTATAGAAATTAGCCTAATACTTTTATTTAGCAAGGGTGCTTTAAATTGATCAAAAGTGATGATGAAGTCACAAACAATTTATATTTCAGATAAATGCTGTTCTTCTGAACGTTCTATGCATCAAAGAAACCTGAAAACAATTCTACTCGGCTGTTTTCAACGTAATAATAATAAAAAAAATGTTTGTTTTTTGAGCAGCAAATCAGAATATTAAAATGAAGGATCACGTGACTGGAGAAATGATGCTAAAAAATTTAACTTTGAAACCAAAGGAATAAATTACATTTTAAAATATATTTAAATAAAAACAGTTGTTTTAAATGGCAAAATTATTTAAATTTTCTTTACTGTTTTTCTATACTTTGGATTAAATAAATGCTGACTTAGTGAGCAGAAGAGACTTCTTTAAAAAACATAAAAAAATCTTACTGTTCAAAAACTTTTGACTGGTAGTGTGCCTTTAACTAAGAAATGCTCATGTAAACCATCTAGTTACATCATCAAAGAAATTTTTCTGTGGTATTTTATGGTGTCCCAATTATGGCAGCAATTCCGGCAAGAAGTTTGATTTATTTAACAATAGTTAATCCAGTTTGATAAAATTACAGAAATCTAGATTATCAAAATATCAGAAGCTTAATAAATGCCAAGTTCTGTTATGAAACTTTAGATGGTGCAGGCATATGCAGCCAATGAGCTCGTTGCTTTACATTTAAATGGCCGGTTAGCATTCACTAAAGCATTTGGCAGTGCAAAAACCATTTCAGCTCCTCTGAAACCCTCCACCACCCCAGCTCCACCTGTATAGATCTGCTACGGGTTGTTATATATGCTATTTGTGCAGCAGCAGTATGTCTTAAATACTCACATCAGCGTATCACCGTATGTATTGGCAGTAGCAAGTTCCTGTACTAGCTTTGCAGCAGCAATAATCTACAACAACAGCAATAACCAACAGCAGCAGCAATTCCGCCAAGAGCAAATACAGTTGTCAAGTGGCTAAATTTGGATGTTTATTTCTGTCCTGTTGCACATCCTGTTAATCTTGTTTTATGTAGATAATTATTTTTTAAAATTATAATGAATAAATTAGGGGCTGTGAGCTATTCCTGAAAGTCTGGCTAAGCAAGATTTGTAAAAGAAATTACCCTAAAATTGGATTACATTCAAAATGCGTCAGTAAGTCCATTCAGTCTGATTTTGAAACACTTGATTTGTGCAAGAGGATATGAAATATGTTGCATTTGCTTGGACAGCCCCAGTCTGCAAGCATCCAAGCTGCAGTTTCAGTCCCATCCATTGTTCACTGGAGAAAGGAGAGTGGGTCAGCGGAGCTGTGTGAAGAGCCTCAGGGGAAGAATTACCCAGCAGCCTCCTACAGTTTCTTTACTTCCTGCAGACCATGGCCGTGTTACGCTTCAGTCTCACAGGCTCCTGCGCTGGGCCTCTCAGGATGACAAACACCTCCGTCAAGCTGAGAAAGTCCCCGAGGGCCTTTTCATTCATAGACGTACAATAACAGAGCCAAGGGGTGAATAACTCCCAGTAAATGCATTGCCCTCCCACAGGGGTGCAAATGGGAAGTACTCCGTGTTTCTGGAGTATGGAGCCGAGACGGTCAGGTCTAGAAGCTGTGACTCACGTAACGGTGAATCATTATGTAAACACAACCGTAGTAGTGTTTTATTGAACGTCTGCCATTGTGTTCTGCCAGATTAGTAGACGGTCTCATATCCAGAGGTACTTTCATCTTAGGCGCACTGCCAACATGCTCTGCTTTAAGTGGGAGGCATTTTCCCACATGATGGATCGGACTGATGTAAGAAGCGAGTTTCCTCTTTGGCTAAAAAGGGCCATGGGAAGTTTTGACGGGAGAAACTCTTGAGCAAACAGAACGACTGTCTGCACTCAGCGTTCGGCACTCTGCTGTATCTGAAGTGCTGAAAGGCCTCTTGCTTTAATGAGATGAGTGCTTATTGTTGACTTCAGTTTATTTCAACATGTGGGTCAATGACGTCATGCTGTTATTAATGTGTTTACAAATGCATTAAAAATGCAGTTTGTTCATGCATTGATTTGACCACACCTCTGCTATTATGATAATTAGTAGTTTTATTTATGTATTTATTACTATTATTATTATTATGGTTATTATTCAAATATTTTAACAGATATGCTTCACTGCTTATCAATATTTGAAAACTTTTATCTGCTAAATTAAAGTCATGTTGTGTGCTCAACATGTAGAGACATAAAACAGGTCAGGGAATTTCTTAAAAGGTTAATTAACCCAAAAATGAAAATTACTCCATGATTTACTCACCCTCAAACCATGCTAGGTGTATTTGACTTTTTCTTTCAGATGAATCCAGTCAGAGTTATGTTAAAAAAAATGTCCTGGCTCTTCCAGGCTTTATAATAGCAGCCATGACTTTTGAGATTTAAAAATCCAATAAAGTGCATCAGTCCATCATAAAAAGTACTCCATATGGCTCTGCGGGGTTAATAAAGGCCATTTGAAGTGAAGCAACATGTTTGTGTAAGAAAAATTTTCATGTTTAAAACTTTATAAACCGTAATCTCTAGCTTCTGCTAACTGTCGTACACGCATTCATGAGCAGTAATGGGAATAACGGCGTTATAAGTATGCAGCGTTACTAATGGCATTCATTTTTTCAGTAACAAGTAACCAAAGAAATTAGTGTTTCCCCTGTTACAACCAAGTGTGCCGTACAAGTCCTGAAAATTGAAGCCAAAACGTTTCGATTGCCCCCTGTTGGCCGGCTGCAGTATAGGTCATAAACCCTGCCCTCTCCATGAAATCTAATGGGAAGTGAGCTAAATTAAATATTCGAATTACACTTCAAATAATTATTTTCTATCGTGTGAGGTAGTTCTTATCATGCTGATTCATGTTCAATTGTTTGTTTTTTTCTAGTAAGTTCTTTTTTAGGAAGTTATTTGATGCTATAAAAACAGGGTGTGGTGTCATGATTGTGATCTTGCGATTGGGTCTGCGGGAATTTGGGCGGGACTTTGATACCGTGGCTCCTCCTCTCGACACTACTGCGCAGACTCTGGCTCCAAATGAATCTCGACTGTGCAGACTCTGGCTCCAAATGACGTCATTTCCCCAAGATGACAGAAGCCATATTGAAATGCTTTGGCTTTACTTTTCTATAGTGGAATGAAGCAGAGACATGTTGTCTTATCTTTTTTTTTTTTTACAGTCTATGGTTACAACGGCATTAGCATTACTGACAATAAAATGCAGTGTTATTATAATTAAACTTACTAAAGTGTTTTTTATCTGAGTAGGCTCTCTCTAAGCCATAGGACCTGCAAAGCTGTGCGTTGCATCGCATTGCATTCTTCTGAGGTAAATTCTGGCTTATTCCTCTCAGCGCATCTTCTGCCAGAAACAAAAAGCAAATTAACTTGATGAATGTTCACGTTTGTTTACGGAGGTGATGTGGGCGTTTACCTACATGTCAGTGCGTCTCACGTGGATGTTTAAAATTGGAAAGCAGAGCCACTCATGGGCGTGATTATATTAGAGATGATGAGTTTAGACAGGAAAAACTGGCTCGCCCTGATTTCATACAGATTACTTTATCAGAGAATTTTTGTTTTTAATGTGACTTCATTTAATCTTGCTTCATTTATTTCTATACATATATTTCTCATGTCTGTGAGGCAGGTGTTCGCTGAGAATCAGGTTGATTTACTTACTTGTCTGTGAAGAGAGGTGCCAGAGACCAAGATGGTAAAGAGCGCACCCTGTTTATTTTCTTTATTTTACAAAAGCAAATTTTTTTGTTGTTATTATGACAATTCACAAATAAAAGTAGACCCTTCACAGTTTCAAAGATACCTTATTCTTATATGTATGATCAGAAATGACGTTTAGGGTGACCTTAGGGTTAACAGCGGGATGTTTTTCATTTCTGTGGGTTGAAGCAAGCCCAATAGCATGACATTTAGCCCCTGGAAGGTGTCTCTCACATTGTCCCACAGCAAAATTGAAATAGTGTGGATGAGTGTACAATGTTTTATTCATTTAACATATTTGTTATTAGGGGCATCCAAGTTATTTGACATATTTGAAATTTAAAAGTAACACAATAGTTGCTTTGCCTGGTAATTATGTAACTCAGTTACTCACTTTGTAAGAAGTAACTAGTAACTGTAACTAATTTAAGTTTTTAAGTCACATGCCCAACACTGTTAACAAAAGAGTGGCCTTCAAGCAGATGACGTAATGTAAGCTCCAGAGAGAATATGCAAGTCTCACAAGGTCCTGGTTTTGTTAGAAGCAAAGACAAAACTGTCTGCTCTTGGTTTAAATATCAAAATCCTCTGACACAATTTTTGATTACGGTTTATAAAGTTTAAATATGGATATTTTTCTTTCAAAAATCCATCAATTCTCTTCAGAAGGCCTTAACCCCACAGAGCTGTGTGGAGTACTTTTTATGATGTTTGGATGCACTTTTTGGGGCTTCAAAATCTCAACAGCCATTCACTGCCATGACAAAGCTTGGAAGAGGTAGAGCGTCTTTTAATATAACTCAGATTGTGTTCAGCTGAAAGAAGAAAGTGATATACTTAGCACCGTGGTCCTGCGAGACACGACATTTCGTTCCACTGTATGTCCACACATGTAGCGGAATGACAATAAAGCTCGACTTGACTTGACTTGATATACAATACACCTAGGATAGCTTGAGTGTAAATCATGGGGTATTTTTCATTTTTGTGTGAACTATTCCTTTAAAATATCAGATAATTCAGGTTGTGAAATATCATGTGACTCCCCCAAAATGTAATAATATTTCTGAATTTATAATTGTTGATATTTGTGAAAACAAACAGTTTTTACATAGGAAAAAAAAAATGTAAAACATTTTTTAAAATAATAAAGCTATATGCTAATAAAAATGTTTCAAAACCGTATAAAACCAACATGAATACAAAGAGTCCATTTGTACAGACTTGGTAAGTGTGTTTAAAACTTGATAAAAAAATAAAAAATCCTTATTGTGGCCACTCTTACATGTCCCATGTGCAGCTCATCTGTATGATGCTTATAAACCTGTCATGGATGTTTGTGTAAGGCAAGCTTGTTTGGCTTTAAAATCGTTTAAAATGAAAGTTCAGCATTTTATGTATATCATATATTCGGTAAACTCAACTGAAATTCAATATAAATATGCTGTTGGTTTACACTATAGGGAATGACTCAGCTGTGCGCCATGAGGTGAACAGGAAATGCACTCATATTTTAAAAATGAAGTTGTCACTTACATCCTTTCAAAGCCTATAGCATACATCTGGACTTGCTTGGAGTCTGTACATTTCTATTATTTGTAAGTGCAAATTCCATTAAAGCTGATGTGGGTGGATGGAGCCTGTAGAGATGGACGGTCAGTGCTGCCGCCGGCTGAGCGCAGGCAAGCATGTGGAACTTATTTCTTCCAATTCTCCAGTGAGACATGAAGTCCTCCGTGCTGCGCCTGGGAAAGTGTATAAAAGGAACCAGTGTATGTAATTGTGTGTTTTTCCAATCGGAGTGCCTACATGAAAATGGTACTAATTATAGTGCCGTTATTTTACAGTAAATAAAAGTAATTCCCTTGGATACGTTCACACACTGCGCCGGCTGTTAACTATTAACAGGCTGTGATGTCGATGAGTTCACACATTAAGAACCACGTTGTTCGCTGTGGTTTTTTTACACTACAGACTGTAAAATAGCTGAATTTTTAATACTTTTGCCACTTTGGTTTATGTTGCAGTTTTTGTAATTTCTGACTTCAAAGATTCTTAATACTGTGTTGTTACCTGAATGATCCACAGCTGTTTTTTGTTTGTTTTTTGTTTTGTTTAGTGATAGTTGTTTATGAGTCCCTTGTTTGTCCTTTTCATCAGAAAAGTCCTTCAGGTCCTACAAATTTTTTAGTTTTTCAGCATTTTTTGTATTTGAACCCTTTCCAACAATGACTGTATGATTTTGAGATCCATCTTTTCACTCTGAGGACAACTGAGGGACTCGCAACCATTACAGAAGGTTCAAACGCTCACTGCTGCTTTAGAAGGGAACACGATGGATTAAGAGCCGGGGTTGAAAACTTTTGAACAGAATGTGAATGTGTTCATTTTTCTTATTTTGCCTAAATATAATGTTTTTATTAATTTAGTACTGCACTTCATAAGCTACAGACGATACATACATGTTCCTCAGAAGACAAAATCAGTTAAATTTACCCTAATCTTCAAATTCCAAAAGTTTTCACCCTCGTGATGCAATGTGTTTCCTTCTGAAGCATCAGTGAGTGTTTAAACCCTCTGTAATAGTTGCATATGAGTCTCTCAGTTGTCCATGGTGTGAAAAGATGGATCTCAAAACCATACAGTCATTGTTGGAAAGGGTTCAAATACACAAAAATGCTGAAAAACTAAACTAAATTTGTGGGACCTGAAGGATTTTTTTTGAAGAACAGCAGGCAAAAAACTGTGGGTCAATCAGGTATCAAGTGTGTGTAAACTTTTGAATGGGGTCATTTTTATAAATTCAACTATTATTTTCTCTTGTGGACTACATGTAACCCTCTTGTATGTGAAATATCTTATTCAGGTCAGTACTAAATAAAAAATAACATGCATTTTGTATGATCCCTCTTGTTTTGGTAAAATAATTAACATTTTGCAGAATTTTTTTTTTTTTTTGCCAACATTACTGTCCATTCTTTTTCCTTTCATGACTTTTTTTTTTTAAATAAAACTATTTTAAACTATTGTTTAATGCAGGTTTGTGAAATTCTCATTTATTTTAGTCATATTAGACCTTATCCTGAAGAATACAGGTAGAAAGTAATGAATAGCTATTTTAGTCAATCTCAAGGCAAACATTTCCCTCAATGGCTATTGATTATTTTGTAATGTTTTATTGTATAGTTAAAGGTTTTTGATAGATGATTCATTGGTGTTTGTCATACTTTTTCATTTATTTAGATACAAAACGCTGACGATGTCTTGATCACACCGCTGGAAAAGTTTCGCAAGGAGCAGATCGGAGCGGCCAAAGTAAGTTCTTAAACCCCATTGTGAGTTAATGTACTACATGTCAGCGGAAAGTAATTTTTACCTAGGCTGTGACAGGATCCTATACGGTCAATATAGGTCTGTGAAACCCTGCAGGAAGGAGGTAAATTGCAAACACCTGTTGAAGACAAGCACAGTCAAATTATAGCCAGATACTGTAATGCCACATTGACCAACATGAAACGGCCTGCGAGCGCTGTGCTAGAGGGCACGTTTATAACCAGACTCTAGTTAAAGCTTTACTCTTTCTAGGAGATTAGCTTGTTGTGCTGCATGGGAGCCCTGGTGATCTGTGAATGTGACCCCTCCAGTCGTATTTGAAGAGCTGGAGCGCTGCCTGTTGAACTCAAGGATCCAGAGCCAACGCTCTTGATGCCTTATTTGGGCGTTTTGGCCCAGTGCTCTTAGGCGAGAGCTGCGAAGGAACTCGCTCAACTTAGACATTGAGACATGATAGAGGCCAAAGGGAATGGCAGCCCGGCTGTTCAACCTCCCGCAGATGTGTGCAGATATTCAAATCAAAACACTGTCACACACAATTGATTCCCAATATAAGATATGTAAATATTAGGTCAGAATTGGAACCAACAGCTGAATGACAAGTGTAAAAACAATAATATTTAGATATTTTGAATATTATAATATTTAATTAGTTTGTAATGTTTGGAAAGAAGTTTCTTAAGCTGTATAAGGCTGTATTTATTTGAAATAAAAGTAATATTGTGACATAATAAAATTATTGTTTTCTATTTGAATATATATTTTAAAATGTAATTTAATTCTGGTTTGGCAAAGCTACATTTTCAGCAGTCTTCAGTGTCACATGATCCTTCAGAAATCATTGTAATATGCTGATTTGGTGCTCAGGAAACATTTTTTATTATTATCAATATTAAAAACAGTTGTGCTGCTTAATATTTGTGTGGAAATATTCAAGATTCTGGATCAAAATTCTTTGATAAGTAAAGTTTAAAAGCATTTATTTGACATAGAAAACTAGCATTATAAATGTCTTTACTGACACTTTTGATCAATCTAATAAATTCTTGCTGAATAAAAATAATAATAATAAAAAAATTTAAATGCTAGTGTACAGTGTTGTTCAAAAGTTTGGGATGAGTAAGATTTGTAATGTTTATTCATATTATTTATTAATGTTATAATAGTCTTTTCTGCTCATCAAGACTGTGTTTATTTGTTGAAAAATACAGAAAAAAACTGTAATATTGTGAATATTGCAATTTTAAATAGTGGTTTTCTATTTTAATATACTATAAAATAGAATTTATTCCTGTAATCAAAGCTGTATTTTCAACATCATTACTTTATATTTATTTTTGGAGTCTGTGATACTTTTTTTTAGGATTCTTTGATGAATAAAACACTAAATGTACAGCATTTATTTAAAAAAGATATCTTTTGTAACAATATAAAGTTTGGGGTCAGTCAATTTTCTCTTTCTTTTTTTGTTTAAAATAAATGTATACTTTTATTCAGCAAGGATATGTTCAGTTGATAAAAAGTGGTACTAAAGCCTTATATTGTTAGAAAAAAATTCTATTTTGAATAACTTTTTATTATTCATCAAAGAATCCTGATAAAAGTATTACAGGTTCCAAAAAAATATTAAGTAGCACAACTTTTTCCAACAGTGATAATAAATCAGCATATTAGAATCATTTCTGAAAGATCATGTGACACTGAAAACTGGAGTAATGATGCTGAAAATGCATTGCCTCACAGAAATACATTATATTTTAAAGTATATTAAAATACAAAACTGTTATTTTAAATAGCAATAATATTTCATATTACTTCTTTAATAAAAACATTACAATTCTTACTGATTCTAAACTTTTGAATGGCAGTGTACATGTATACACATTTCTTTTATTCCCTGTATACGTGTCTTTTTCAAATCCTTGTACAGGAAGCATACATTCCTAAAGAGAATGATGTCATTGCTAGCCAGCAGATGGGCCTAGAAACTGGACTAAGCATGTCAAAAATGAGATTCCTTCAGTTTGTTGTTTGGCAATCCAGTCTGTGGTTTAGACGGCGTGTCCATTAGAGGGTCATGGGAAAGGTTGGGCTGATGTCAAACAGGAAAAACAAACAGCTCCAAACTGGTTTCAGTTGCAGTCTCAAAGAAAAAAAAAACAGATTCTCATTGCTGGAGGTCTGCAGCGTATAAACGCATAGTCCAATGTAAATAGGTGCCGTCAATGCGGGCACAGGAAGTGGGGGCTTGTCTACTGTAGACGTCTTTACTCAGCCTCATTTAGAGCCATAGGACGCCACGTAGAATTGAAAACACGCACTGTTTGTTTGTTGTTGTTTTATCTGTGGTTACATGGGTACTCAGAATCATCAGCTTTATCACGCTTATCACTGATGGTACCTCAGTGACTAAGGAAATGTGTGCACGCCACACGTCTAGAAGCAACACTTTACTCCTTTTCAGCTGAGCTGTTGCGTCACCCATTTAGTTCCTTGTTCCCTGTTATACTTGGAAAAATACTAGAGGCTGTAAAAGAGCTTCAGCTAAGTACTGAGTTAGGGGTATGAATACTTATGCAATGTACTTGTTTCGAGTTTTTTTCTTTTTCATTTTTAATACATTTACAAAAATGTGAATGGAGTGTTGGTGTATGGAGTGTAGACTAATGTGGAAAAAATGTATTTAAAGCAGTTTAACATTAGGCAGCAACATAAAACGTGAAAAAAAATGAAGGGGTATGAATACTTTTGCAAGGCCATGTATATAATAAAAATGTCCGGTTGAATTTGGCAGAAATCTGTTGGCCAGGTTTAAGCACTTGAATTTGGTTACTGGAAAGTCAAATGTGAGTCTGCCATCTACTGGTTATTACATTTCAGGATTAGTTTTTGGCCTGTCCAATGAAAATAAACAATTGAAAACCCTCCTAATGTTTTCATGAGACTCTTATATGGTGTTTGTTTACAAGTTTAATGTTTTATATAACATCTTATCTCTGCAAAAACCATTTAACAGGATAATTACAGCACAGGAAATTCCAACTCATATCACCTTTTTTTTTTTTTTTTTTTTTTTTTGAAGGAAGGGAAGAAGAAATTTGACAAGGAGACAGAGAAATATTACACCGTTTTGGAGAAACACTTAAGTCTTTCTTCAAGAAAGAAAGAGTCACTTTTGCAGGAGGTAACTTGAATGTTTATTTATTGATATGAAATATCCAGAACACACAGAAAATAACAATATCTGAACTATTTCTTTAGGCAGACACCCAGATAAATAAGGAAAGACAGATCTTCTATGACGCCTCCCTGGAATATGTTTTCAAAATCCAAGAAGTGCAAGAAAGGAAAAAGTTTGAGTTTGTTGAGCCGGTAAGACACACCTATTTCCATTTCTGCAGTGCTATGAATGCAACTTTTGTTTGGGGAGAGGAGAGAAATGAAGACTTTCTCTTACTGAGCGAAAATTGCTAGACTGCTTTTTAATCTATTACATCTTGTAACATCAGCAGTGTTGTTTCTCTGAAGCACATGCCTATCAGAAAGAAAATGATGATAATAGCTACATCCTGCCTTTCAGATTCTGCATGATTGTGAGTGTTATTGCTTTTATACAACTGATCAAACTACTGCTGTCTTTCTCACAGCTGCTGGCCTTCCTCCAGGGATTGTTTACTTTCTACCACGAAGGTTACGAACTGGCACATGAGTTTGAACCGTACAAGCAACAGCTACAGTTCAACCTCCAAAATGTAAGAGTCTTTAGATAACATGGCCTGACATATCAGTCTGACAAAAGGCCATTGTGTAGTGCTAAGCATATCATAAAATTGTTGAGAGTGTGAATTAGTCGTATGCTGTATAATAGAATATCAAGTATTTATTGCTGCATAAAGGAATTGTGATGTCCTCTAGTGATGTCCTAGTGACTGTTGTTTTGATGTTCCCTCTGAAGACAAGAAATAATTTCGAGAGCACAAGACAGGAAGTGGAGAATTTGATGAGAAGGATAAGGTCGGCAGAGCAGGACTTTAAAGCTCCAGGACAGTGGACCATGGAGGGCTTCCTCTATGTGCAGGAGAAGCGTGAGTATCCCCCTTATCATGTCCATGTCACAACTAATAACAAAATTCTACATTTATGGATCAATTTAGAGTAGACGTCACAGTTACATCACTTGCAGCTGTGCACAGATGGTGGTTGCAGAAAAACACTGGTAACAATTGGAGGTAAACGAGTAAAATCCGTAGAATAAGAGAAAAATATATATTTGTGCCTTTTGATGTCAAAGTTGGAATGCAAATCATTTTTATAACATGCTGTCATCAAAGATGCCATTTGAAGCTAAACGCAGACGTTTAAATGTACATACTATGGATGGAAACTGCTATGATTACTCTACTTTTAAAGCATAAATTCGATTTAAACAATAGGTCTACATAATATTCACATACGCTGTTAATAGGAGACATATTGTATTAGCCCTACAGTTACAGCATGAAAATATTATTTAAACCTATTACTGTTATCTCACAATTCTGACTTTTTTCTTATGCAAATGCAAGTGTATATCTCCTAATTCAGACTTTATAACTCGATTTAACTCAAAAATAGTGAGTTTTCTCCCACCAAATAGGCTTCGCCTTTAAAAAACATCATCTCTGTTTCGGATCTGTAAGACTATACCACTCTCTAATGTCTATTTCATTGAATAACAGTGCTTATCACTGGGTGACAAGAACATTTTGAAAACGATCAATCTGTAATCTTTTTTAAATCTAATGTTGTACTATATCCGTGTAACTCTCTCTTCTAGGTTTTCTGCTCACATACATATATACATTCTTATTTACTCAAACAGTTCATATGCACTGATGATCACCTGTTTACTGTTGAAGGACCCTTGGGGTGCACATGGAGTCGACATTATTGCACGTATGAGAAAGGGACCAAAATGTTTACGATGAGCAACTCTGAATTCAAGTCTGGAGGCAAACAGGTATCATATGTTCAGCATTACCATGTAGTTTATATCTAGAATCAAAATTTCCTGATCATTTACTCACCCCCATGCCATCCAAGATGTGCATATCTTTCTTCTGTCGCAAAGAAATTAAGATTTTTGAGGAAAACATTCCAGGTTTTTTTTTTTTTTTCATGTAGTGGACTTCAGTGGGAATCAGCGAGGAATAAGGGTCTTTTCTAGCGAAACTTTTGGTCATTTTCTAAAAATAAATAAAAGTGATATACTTTATCATCTTTGACTAGCTTGATTTCATGCATTACGTAATCATTTTGGAAAGGTCACACGTGACATAGGCAGAAGTACTGACCCAGTACAAAGCGAACGTGCAAAGAAAGTCAAACATTCTTTACCAAAAAAGTTAGAGGAGAAATGAGATGAGTCTGATGAAAAAAAAATTCCCTACCCTACATTTTTTAACCAAAGTACTAACTAAGTATGGGTGCAAGATGAGCATTCGTGGTTAAAAAGTACATACATTTTAGATTTTTTAAGAAAATGACCAATCGTTTTGCTAGATAAGACACTTATTTGTAGAGCCCTTTGAAGCTGCAATTAAACTGCAATTTGCACCTTCAAATTGTTGATCCCCATTGAAGTGTACTATATGGAGAAAAATCCTGGAATGTTTTCCTCAAAAACTTTAATTTCTTTGCAACTGAAGAAAGAAGGGCATGAACATCTTGGATGAAATGGGAGGTGAATAAATTATCAGGAATTTTTTATTCTAGAAATGAACTAATCCTGTCTTTTGTTTTGTTTTTTGTATTGCCTAGAATGGACTGATCATGAGTCCCCCTGAGATGTTTAAGCTGAAATCCTGCATCAGACGGAGGACTGACTCTATTGACAAGCGATTCTGCTTTGACATTGAGGTGGTGGAAAGGTGGGTTCACACAATGGCACGCATGACATTGAGAGGAATTTGAGAGCTGCAGGAGACAAGAACTATGCTGTGTTTAGTTCTTTCTTCAGTCTGTCATTTTCAACACTCTCCTTTTTTCCATTTCTTCTCTTCTCTCCTAATAACTGAAGAGGTAACCCCTGTGAAGGGCTTCTGTTCAGTTATCTGCAATGTTTCTATAAAGTTCATCGGTATGTTGCACTTTTATCCTAAACTGCTGATGTGTTCTAATAATAATAAAATCACTTTTAATAAACACAAGCTCCCTTCTCCTGAATGTGGAGTGTTTAAGTTACTTTTTAATGCTACATAACAGTTCTCTAAACATACTAAAACATTTTTGTGGTATTTTATAGTTGTTTTTTTCTATCACTATTTACAAAAACCAAACGTTGTTGTTAATTCAGTAACTGCACCTTAGCTTTTGAGTTATTTTTGACTGATTCATTGAAATTACTGAAAATTTACTCACCAGTTGCTAAGATGTACATTTGAGGTCAAAAGTTAACATACACCTTGCAGAATCTGCCAAATGTTAAATATTTTACCAAAATAAGAGGAATCATACAAAATGGGTGTTATTTTTTATTTAGTACTTTCACATAAAAGACGTTTACATATAATCCACAAAGGAAAGTAATAGTTTTTATAAATAGTAATTTATAAAAATTACCCCACTCAAAAGTTTACATACACTTGATTCTTAATACTGTGTTGAATGATCCTCAGCTTTTTTGTTGTTGTTGTTGTTTAGTGATAGTTGTTTATGAGTCCCTTGTCTGTCCTGAACAGTTAAACTGCCCGCTGTTTATCAGAAAAGTCCTTCAGGTCCCACATTCTTTGGTTTTTCAGCATTTTTGTATATTTGAACTCTTTCCAACTATGACTGTATGCTTTTGAGATCTATCTTTTCACACTGAGGACAACTGAGGGACTCAAATGCAACTAATACAGAAGGTTCAAACACTCACTGATGCTTCAGAAGGAAAAACAATGCCTTAAGAGGCAGGGGGTGAAAACTTTTTGAATTTAAAGATCAAGATAAAGTTTTCACCCCCAGCTCTTAATGCATTGAGTTTCCTTCTGAAGCATCAGTGAGCATTTAAACTATCTGTAAGTTCATACAAGCCATGGTTTGTTATTCAAACTAACACTGTATGACTAGTTTTGAGTACAGCTAGTTATGTTAACTCAAAAAAAGATGTGTGTTTGTTTCATTCTGTGGTATCTGGCCCTTTAAACTAAGGTAAAATGTGCTTTCTTATGCCGTGGCAGAGTTGAGGAATTGCATTGAAGGAAAAACTGCTTCATAATACTGCTCACATAAATCAGTTTCCTTTCGGGCTACATTGTCTGCAGCATATGGATTTGGTTTGCAGGCTTTGGAAACATCTCATTATTCGTAGGCATGATGCTTAGAGCTTGATTTATAAAAATCTTGGTTATAAACAGATAAATAGAAGAAATCAATTGCAAAACTAATTCCACTAGTAGTTGAGAGTTAACATGTATCTGTGTGTCTCTCAGGCATGGTATCATCACCCTTCAAGCTCTCTCTGAATCCAACAGACGATTGTGGATGGAGGCCATGGATGGAAAAGAGCCGGTAAGAACTAACACCCAGTTTAAATGAGACTCTGCTCTCGGTTTGATTAACATATGTTGATTTATAGTAGAGTAACTTTATGACTTCTTGAAATCCTGTAAGAGACAATGAAGGGTGCCAATACATTTTCTTGGCTCAATCATTGGCACAAATTGGGAGTATCTATTTTGCTGACCAATGACAGACAGGGAAACCCATTTAAACCATTCCTTTTTTTTTCTTTAGACCACTGTCTCCCTTTTTGCATTTTAGACACGTAATTGTTATTATACAGGCTCTTTGAACTCCAGGCAGTGGATAGTGTACACATGGACAGGAAAAAGATGACAGCTGAGAATTTACACTTCGCTAATGACTCTTTGTTTTGACTCTCATTCTGTCAGCTGTAGTTGATTGTCTTCAACTCATTTGACCCTCATTACGCTGTTACTATTTAGCTGAGTTTCTGAGTTTTCTTATATACAAAGGATTATTAGTGCATGTATGTTTATATTGTGAAACTATAAATTGGGTTTTGTATATTCGTCCCTATAATTTATTTTCCATGGAGAGATACGGATTATGCAATATAATGCATTAATGTATATGCTTTAAATGGCATTCATCTTTGGTTTGGTATAAACACATGCCGATTTCTTCTAGATTTACACCCTTCCAGCACTTCTCAGCAAGAAAGAGGAAAGTAAGTTCATCTATTTAATTGTCATTCAGATGTATACAGTGAGATGAACGGTTTCATTTGGCCATGTGCATGTTAATTCATAAGACAAAAATAGTTTGCCTGAATTGGCCTCGTATTTATAACATATAAACTCTATGTGCCCACAGCATTCCTAAATGAAGCAGGCTTCAATTTTGTAAGGAAGTGTATAGAGCTTGTGGAAACAAGAGGTGAGTCTCTGCTTTAACCTTTACCTTAACCTTTTTTGATGCAGTATATGACATATTATGACTTATGTACATTTATGTGCGATTTTGTGCATTACCATTCAAAAATTTAGGGACAATAAGATTATTTTTTGAAAAAAATGTATACTTTTATTCAACAATAACAAATTAAATTGATTAAAAGTGACAGTAAAGCCCTTTAAAATGTTATGATATAATATAATATTATGTTTTTCACAATATGTTAATATTGATGTTTTCACTTTTATTTTGATCAAATAAATGCAGCCTTAATGAACATAAGAGAATTTTTTCAGAAAAAAATCTTACTGACACCAAACTTTTAAATAATGGTGTATCTCTGAACAAAAGTATGAGTTTCATTGCAGTAACAAAATTAAATTCATTCAGTAATGATAAATAATGTACACTACCAGTCAAAAGTTTTTGAACAGTAAGATTTAAGTCTTTTCTGCTTACCTAGCCTACATTTATTTGATCCAAAATATGGCAAAAACAATACAATTTTAAATGATTTTTACTATTTAAAATAACCATTTTCTATTATATTTAAAATGTGTTTTATTCCTGTGATCAAAGCTAAGTTTTGCATCATTATTTCAGTCTTCAGTGTCACATGATCCTTCAGAAATCATTATAATATGTGACCCTGGACCACAAAACCAGTCATAAGGGTCAATTTTTGTTTATTGTGATAGGACAATATTTGGCCGAGAGACAACTATCTGAAAATCTGGAATCTGAGGGTGCAAAAAAATCTTAATATTAAGAAAATCGCCTTTAAAGTTGTCCAAATGAAGTTCTTAGCAATGCATATTACTTATCAAAAAGTTTTTAAATATTTACAGAATGTCTTCATGGAACTTATATCCTATTTTTGGGGTTTTTTTTTTGCATAAAACAAAAATTGATAATTTTGACCCATATTTTTGGCTATTGCTACAAATATACCCCAGCGACTTATGACTGGTGGTCCAGGGTCACATATGATGATGCTAAAGACATTTATAATGTTACAAAAGATTTATATTTCAGATAAATGCTGTTTTTCTGAACTTTCTGTTCATCAAAGAAACCTGAAAAAAGTCAGCAAATCAGAATATTAGAATAATTTCTAAAGGATCATGTGACTTGAGTAAGGATGCTAATTCAGCTTTGAAATCACAGAAATAAATTACATTTTAAAATATAGAAATAACTAGAAAACAGTTATTTTAAATGGTAAACATAATTCAGAATTGTACTGTTTTTGCTGTACTTTGGATCAAATAAATGCAAGCTTGCTCAGCAGGAGAGACTTCTTTAAAAAACAGGAAAATCTTTTGACTGGTGGTATATTTATCTTGTATACAGCTGGTGTATTAATTTATTAATGAATTAGACATTTTGGTATACTGACAGAATATTTTTATCTCTTCATTCCATTTATTTTGTGCTTATAATATAAAAAATGTATTTTTCCTTTAGGCATTAACACAATGGGGCTGTACAGAATAGGTGGAGTTAACTCTAAAGTCCAGCGACTGATGACCTCAGTATTTGGTACAGTAAACTTATGTACATGAAGAGTTTAATATAGTAATTGTATTGTGTTGTTTAAAAAGTAATTTGTAATCTGTTAGAAATACACATTATTTACAGTAACCTTTAGCAGATGTGTGTTTGAAGCTAAATTCCATTTAATACAAGTTCATTTGGCCCTTCCAGCGGCCAAAGCTCCTGCAGATTTGGACCTTGACCCAGACACCTGGGATAACAAGACCATCACCAGCGGCTTGAAGAATTACCTCAGGTTTGTAAATAATCCCCATAATCTTTCATTTTTAAAATGGCATGTTATCAAGGAAAAAATGCAAAAAGCTATTTTGTTCTCTACAGGTGTTTGGCAGAACCCCTCATGAGCTACAGACTCCACAAAGACTTCATCATGGCAGTCAGTGAGTTCTAGGATGTTCTTTGCTCTTTTAACTACTCATCACCATGTCTGTCTGTGACTTGTTTATTTAATGATTGGATGTCTGTGTTTTGTTTTTATTTCTAGAGTCTGATGATCAGAACTACAGGGTCTGCGCCGTTCACGCTCTCGTCCACAAGCTCCCCGACAAGAATAAAGAGATGCTGGATATTCTGATAAAACATCTACACGTGTACGTCACTCTGAAACTTAGAAACTGCACGTCTAGTACATTTGCTCATGAGTGCACTTGAAATTCCACAAGGTGATGCTAAACAGGGTGTTTGTGAAACTGTGTTTCTGCTGTTTTTGACAGGGTTTCCACACATAGTCAGAAGAATCTGATGACCGTGTCTAACCTGGGTGTGATTTTCGGACCAACACTCATGCGCTCTCAAGAAGAGACAGTTGCTGCCATGATGAACATCAAGTTTCAGAATATTGTGGTAGAGATCCTCATAGAAAACTACGACAAGGTGATTAAGCAAGCATGTTGATAGAGGAACAAGGATTAGTTTACTCCAAAATCAAAATTCCCTGACAATTTACTCACCCCTATGTCATCCAAGATGTTCATGTCTTTCTTTTTTTCAGTTGAAAAGAAATTTGTGCAGGTTTTTGAGGAAAACATTTCAGGATTTTTCTCCATATAGTGGATTTCAGTGGGAGCCAGCAGGTTGAAGGTCCAAATTACATTGTCAATGCAGCTTCACAGGGCTCTACACGATCCCATAAGATAAGGGTCTTATCTAGTGAAACGATCTGTCATTTTCTAAAAAAAAATGTTATATACTTTTTAACCACAAATGGTAGTCTTGCACTAGCTCAACTTTTACCAAGCGAACATGCAAAGAAAGTCAAACACCCTTTACAAAAAAGGTAAAGCATCAATTTCAGACAATTTAGAAGAACTGAGATGGAGTTTTTCACCCTAGCCTACCTTTTTCAACCAAAGTACACCAAAATAACACAAAAATAAACCACGCGGGACTTTTCCAACGTGATTAGTAGACATCGCAGAGTTGCAAGATGGGCATTTGTGGTAAAAAAAAAAGTATATACTTTTTTTTTTTTTTTTTTTTTTTTTTTTTTTTTAAGAAAATGACTGATCATTTCACTAGGTAAGACCCTTATTCCTTGTCTGGGATCGTGTAGAGCCTTTTGAAGCTGCATGGAAACTGCAATCTGGACCTTCAATCCGTTGGCTTCCATTGAAGTCCACTATATGAAGAAAAATCCTTGAATGTTTTCCTCAAAAACTTAAATTCTTTTCGACTAAAGAAGGAAAGACATCTTGGATGACATGGGGGGTCAGTAAATTAGCAGAAAATTGTAATTATTGAGTGAACTAATCCTTTAAATAAAAGATGATAATTTCTTATCTGAATATCCTTACAAGGCTTTTCAACAGGGATGCACCAATATTACAGCTTTGGATGATATTTAATTTATGTCACGGCCAATAACAAATAAATAGACAATTCTGTTTAAACTGTTTAAATTCAACTAAAAATGTCTAATACTAAAATCAGTCATTTTAAAATATGTAAGTGAATTTATGCATCACAACATAGTGGACAGTATCAGATATTAATTTTGAGATTTGCTAAAGATTACATTAAATTGTTACTAAATTATAACTTTTTTTTTAAGTGAACATTATATGCTACCAGAGGTAAAAATGAATAGATGAATACATAAAAGCAATAAATATATCAATTCTAAAAAAACAAATAATGTAAAATCAATATAGAAACATTTGTTTTTGAAAGAAATTAATACAGCAAGGACACAATTAATTTATCAGAAGTGACAAAGTTACAAAATATTTCTATATCAAATAAATCCTGTTCTTCAAACTTTATATTCATCAAAGAATCCTGAACATTTTGTCAGTTTCCACAAAAGCTTTTCCAGCACAACTTTTTTCAACATTGATAATAAAAATAAATATTTCTTGAGCGCCAAATCAGCATATTCGAATGATTTCTGAAGGATCGTGTGAGACTGAAAACAATAATGGCTGTTGAAAATTCTGTTTTGCTATCATAGGAATCCATAACACTTAAAAATAAATAGAAATAGAAAACCGTTATTATAAATTGGAATAATATTTCACAATATCACTTTTATAACTGTATTTTTGATCCAATAAACACAGCTTTAATTGACCATAAAAGACTTCAAAAAAATCAACCCCAAACTTCAGAACGATGTGTATGTCCAGTAACAACCAATATGGTAGAGATATATTGTGCATACCTCCTTTTTAACTCCTTTATCTTTGTCTAATGCTCAATCTGATGTTTTTTGGCTGGATCAAAAACACTCTTTTTGTCTTTTTTTTTCTTAGATATTTCATCAAGCTCCAGACCCTAATGTCCCTCTGCCGCAGCCTCAGTCTCACTCTCAGTCTCGTGCCAGTGCCAGTGCCCGTCGCAGCAAAGCCATTTGCCTGTCCTCAGGGTCTCGCAAATCCAGAGGCCTGTATCCTCCCACCCTGTGCCTGGCTGATGCTGACAGTGAGTGTCTCCAAAAATGTGACCTTGGACCACAAAACCAGTTGTAATGGTCAATTTTACATCATCTGAAAGCTGACTTTCACTGATGTATGGTTTGTTAGGATGGGACAATATTTGGCCGAGATGTAACTATTTAAATATGTGGAATCTGAGGGTGCATAAAATCAGAATATTGAGCCTTTGAATTTGTCCAATTGAAGTTCTTAGCAATGCATATTACTAATCAAAAATTAAGTTTTAATAATTATGGTACGAAATGTACAAAATATCTTCATGGATCTTTACTTAGCCTAATGATTTTTGGCATAAATAAAAATCGATAATTTCGACCCATGCAATGTATTTTTGGCTATTGCAACAGATATACCCGTGCTACCCAAGACTAGTTTTGTGTTCCAGGGTCACAAATAGCCATTAGCCTCTCTATTAGAGTATCAGCCTAACCCCATCTCTTCATTAGGTGACACGTTCAGCAGCAGTCCGAGTAGCACTCCCATGGGCAGTATGGAGTCTCTCTCATCCCACTCTTCAGAGCAGAACAGCTGCTCTAAGACGGGCTCCCCGTCACGTAACAAACATAAGGTGTCAGGGAGTCTGTGCTGGACCACTTCATCTCCCTCCTCCAACGGGCCCAAAAGCTCCGCTTGCACCACCAGCCCCGATTCCAGCTCTAAAGAGGATGCCAACAAGACTGATGGAGAATGGGAAGAAGCGCTGAGCACAAGTCCAGGTGATCGAAGCTCTCCAGCTTCAGAGCTCCTTCAGAGATCCCTAGGAGAGACACTGGAGGATCATCGGGAAGAACGACGCAGTCTGTCCAGCTGCTCTTCTCTCACTTCACTCCACATTTCTGAGGGTAAGAACGAATAAGTTTAGCTGCATTTTTACGCAGTGTATGGGCATTTCAGTACTCCAGTATTTTAATGGCCTTTAACATGGCCTTCTGAAATGAAGTGATCAACATGATTTATCAACCAAAGATGGTTTGTGTGAAGTTTGCATACACCTTGAAGATGTTAATTATTTTATCAAAATAGGAGGGAACATACAAAACACGTGTTATTTTTTATTTAGCACTGACCTGAATCAGATATTTCACATATAAGACGTTTACCTGTTCAAAAGTTTACATACACTTGATTCTTAATACTGTGTTGTTACCTGAATAATCCACAGCTGTTTTAATTGTTTAGTGATGATTGTTCATGAGTCTCTTGTTTGTCCTGAACAGTTAAACTGCCCACTGTTCTTCAGAAAAATCCTTCAGGCGCCACAAATTCTGTGCTTTTTCAGCATTTTTGTGTTTTTGAACACTTTGCAACAACGACTGTATGATTTTTAGATTCATCTTTTTACACTAAGGACAACTGAGGGACTCATATGCAACTATTACAGAAGGTTCAAACACTCACTGATGCTTCAGAAGGAAACGCAATGCATTTGAATTTAAATATCAGGGTAAATTTAACCTTTTTTGTCTTCTTGGAAACTTAAGTATCTTCTGCAGTACTAAATGAAAAAATATATTTAGGCAATATAAATTTTTTTTACACATCCTTATACATATCTTCATTCTGTTCAGAAGTTTACACCCCTGGCACTTATTGCATTGTTTTTGAGCATTTGAACCTTCTGTAAAAGTTGGCTATGAGTCAGTCAGTTGACCTCAGTGTGAAAAGATGAATCTCAAAATCATACAGTCATTGTAGGAAAATACAAATACACAAAAATGCTGAAAAACCAAAGAATTTGTGGGACCTGAAAGATTTTTATGAAGAACAGCGGGCAGTTTAACTGTTCAGGACAAACAAGGGACTCATGAACAGCTATCACTAAACCAAACAACAACAACAACAACAACAACAACAAAACAACTGCGCTGTGGATCATTCAGATAACAACACAGTATTAAGAGTCAAGTGTATGTAAACTTTTGAATGGGGTCATTTTAATAAATTCATCTGTTGTTTTCTCTTGTGGACTATATGTAAACGTCTTTAATGTGAAATATCTTATTCAGGTCAGTACTAAATTAAAAATAATATGCGTTTTGGTTAAATAATTAACATTTTGCATTTTATTTTTACAGCTATGCATTTATCAGATGCTAGCTATTCAAAACAACGTACAATACCGGAACATGAGCACTTTGTTAGAGTAAAACCAAACAAACCGCATGTGTGAATAAAAACTGCATCAGCGGAACTCATTCTTCCGGCAGTTTTGCACTGAATTTCTCCTCAAATATGACTGACGTATATCTGTCAGTCAGTAATGTGGTCAATTTTTTGGTGTCGCTCAGGTTTCAGAAGCTGTCACGGCTCTATTCAGAGCCTGGTGTCACGAAGTCAGAGAGACAGTCTCAAGTCCCTCCAGCTGCCGGAGCTTCCTCCTAAAGAGACGCTGAGGTACAAAGCTGACTCCTCGGCCAGCAATGGCTACCAGAGACCGGGATCTGTGTAAGCAAGAACCTTCACACTGATCTTGTCATAATGTAAAATCAGTTTGTTACACTGATCTCAGTTGGTGAATCACCTGCACCATGCTTTTTCTTTCGCCAGTGTGGCCTGTCGTGCAGCAATCTTTGAGAGTCCTGTGATTTCCCAACCCACAACGGGAAGGTAATGAGTTAGACTAAGAGTATTATTAAGTTTTACTTACTCTTATTACTTATTTCCAGGCCAAAATGAAATCTTCGCAGTGTCTAGCTGAGTAAGACAATACCTCATGTTGTTCCAAACCCGTTCATCTTCGGAACACAAATTAGGATAATTTTTATGAAATCTGAGAGCTTTCTGACCCTCCATAGACAGCAATGCAACTGACACATTCAAGGCCCAGAAAGGTAGTAAGGACATCGATAAAATAGTCTGTGTGACATCAGTGGTTATCATTTAGTGCTTTTTCCTACCATTATTTGCAAATGATAAAATATTGATCACAAAAATGTGACATAAAAAGTACAGTTGGTTAGTGAAAACATCAAGTAAATGTTTGCAGACTCTTTTAAATGACAGGAACTCAAATGTTGCGTAATATGAATTTCTATTTCCTGTACTAAGAACAGCCAAAAGGGCTAAAAGATAAGTGTGTGGTGTTGATTTTTTCACTGATGTAAGTAAATTTCCGCAGTTGTCTTGTGTGTAAATCTCTGGTGTTTTTACAGAGAGGCTAAAGCCCTGTATTCCTGTCAAGCGGAGCACAGTCATGAGCTGAGCTTTCCTCAGGGGGCGCTCTTCTCCAACGGTAACCACACGCTCTCTTTAAAACTGCATGTTGTGTAGTTTCTAAGGATACAGTTTGAGCAGTATTTTACTTTTATATGGAAACTGAAGTATTTGACTCTTTACTTTTTGTCTTCATGTCCATGCAGTGTATGCCTCAGTGGAACCAGGATGGCTCCAAGCGACATATGATGGCAGAACCGGACTCATCCCAGAAAATTATGTGGCATTCCTCTGATGGGGCTGGAACAGGCAAACGCAAAGTCCATGGTATCCATGGTATTCATTTCTGCAAAAAAGGGATCATTTTTATGTACAGTTGAAGTCAAAAGTTTACATACACCTTGCAGAATCTGCAAAATGTTACATTGTTTTACCAAAATAGCAGGGATCATACAAAATACATGATATTTTTTATTAAGTACTGACCTGAAGAAGATATTTCACATAAAAGATGTTTACATATAGTCTACAGGAGAAAAATGAATGCCTGAATTTATAAAAATTACCCTGTTCTTAATACTGTGTTGTTACCTGAATGAACCACAGCTGTTCTTTAGAAAAATCCTTCAGCTCCCACAAATGCTTTGGTTTTTCAGAATATTTGTGCATTTGAATCCTCTCCAACAATGACTGTACGATTTTGAGATCCATCTTTTCACATTGAGGACAACTGAGGGGCTCATATGCAACTATTACAGAAGGTTCAAACGCTCACTGATGCTTCAGAAGGAAACATGATGCATTTAATAGCTTCTGAAGGGCAGTATTAAATAAAAAAGATATGATATTTAGGCAAAATAAGAAAAAATTTACACATCTTCATTCTGTTCAAAAGTTTTCACCCCCAGCTCTTAATGCATAATTTTTCCTTCTGAAGCATCAGTCAGCATTTTAACCTTTTGTAATAGTTAATAGTCCCTCAATTGTCCTTAGTGTGAAAAGATGGCTCTCATTTTGCTAAAATAATTAACAGTTGGCAGATTCTGCAAGGTTTATGTAAACATGACTTTAACTGTAAATTTCTTACTGTATGTAAATAGTTTTACGTTATAACATGTAACGTTTAATATTATAACCAGATTATTAACTGTTGCATATGTTCAAGTTTATTCTGGATGTAAAAATCACCTTTGTCTTAAAGGTATTGTAGATTTTATTACCACCTAGGTACATGTGGTTGACTGTATTAACACATTTCTTTATTTATATGTGGCCCACAATGCTAATGGGCTCTGATATTTCAAAACTGTAGACATGAGCTCATAACACTCTGATCAGTGTTGCGGTACGGCTCTGAAGGAAACTATAGATTTGTATTATATCAAGGGAGAAGTATACCTGCACCATATGCGTTAAGTAGCTACTATAGTAAACGGCAGAAGGTAATGACATTTGTGGAGGCTTTGTTTTCAGTGATGCCAAAAGGTGAATTAAGTTTGGTGGATGCAGGTCATCTTTCATTTCAGTATTTGCTGAATCTGTTTGGTGAAACAATTTTCAAAATGAGTTGGCACTCATTGTTATTCCATACAATTTCAAAAGGTTCATTGGAAAGTAGAATACAAAGAACCATTTTATGTCCTTAACATTATTCTTCCAAATCTAAACTAAATGCGTCTTGAATGAACTGACTTTATGAGCCAAAAATGTTTCTTATATACTGCAAATGTATTTTATTATACTAATGTACTGTCAGTTTTGTGGCGTTTTTTTTAAAACGATGAAACTAAAAGTGCGCTTTAGACATTTCAGCTTATACTGAATATATTTGTTGAGTGTAATATAATGGATTTTTTTTTCTTATTAATGAAGTACAATCAAAAACAGGAAAATACTTCTGACAGTGTTAAAGTTGTAAAGTTTGTCTTAGTTATTAGTTCTAGTTTGTGCTCACAAAAATGCAGTTGTTCACGTAATGGTTCTGCTGTATTTCATTTTACACTGGTTTAGCATGTCTATATGTTGAAATGGAAAAATTTATTTATGTTATACAGATTGTAATACTTATTAACATCATTTACAAAGTAATTTAATGTTTGGTAATTTTCTGATAAAGCATTTTTAACTATTAAAATGTCAGTTTATTTACTGATTGGGCTCCTTTGGTTGTGTTGACCCCCTGTCTGTCTGTCTGTCTGTCTGTCTGTCTATCTATCTATCTATCTATCTATCTATCTATCTATCTATCTATCTATCTATCTATCTATCTATCTATCTATCTATCTATCTATCTATCTGTCTGTCCATCTGTCTGTCTGTCCATCTGTCTCTTTCTGTTTCTATCTATCTGTCTGTCTGTCTGTCCATCTGTCTCTTTCTGTTTCTATCTATCTATCTGTCTATCTGTCTGTCTGTCTGTCGTTCTATCGTTCTATCTATCTATCTATCTGTCTATCTGTCTGTCTGTCGTTCTATCGTTCTATCTATCTATCGTTCTACCTATCTATCTATCTATCGTTCAATCGTTCTATCTATCGATCGTTCAATCGTTCTATCTATCGATCGTTCTATAATTCTATATATCATTCTATCATTCTGTATGTCATTCCATCTTTCTATCGTTCTATCTATCATTCTGTCTATCATTCTATCTATATCATTCTATCTATCGTTCTATCATTCTATCGTTCTATCTATCATTCTATCATTCATTCTATATCTATCGTTCTATCTATATATCGTTCTATCTATATCATTCTATCGTTCTATCTATTCTATCATTCTATCTATCATTCTGTCTATCATTCTATCTATATCATTCTATCGTTCTATCATTCTATCTATATCTATCGTTCTGTCTGTCATTCTGTCTATCATTCTATCTATATCATTCTATCTATCGTTCTATCAATCTATCTATATCTATCGTTCTGTCTATCATTCTATATCATTCTATCTATCGTTCTATCATTCATTCTATATCGTTCTGTCTATATATCATTCTATCTATATCATTCTGTCGTTCTATCTATCTATCATTCTATATATCATTCCATCTTTCTATCGTTCTATCTAACTCGTTCTATCGTTCTATCTATTCTATCTATCATTCTATCTATATATCGTTCTATCTATCATTCTATATATCATTCCATCTTTCTATCGTTTCTATTTATCGTTCTATCATTCTTTATATCATTCTATCGTATCATTTTATCTATTCTATCTATAATTCTATATATAGTTATATCATTCTATCTATATCTATCTTTCTGTCTATATCTATATCATTCTATATATCATTCCATCTTTCTATCGTTTCTATCTATCGTTCTTTCTAACTATTGTTCTATCATTCTATCTATTGTTCTATAATTCTATCAATATCTATCTATCGTTCTATCTATTTATATATCGTTCTATCATTCTATCTATTTATATACCGTTCTATCTATATCGTTCTAACGTTCTATCTATATCTATCTATCATTCTATCTATCTATATATTGTTCTATCTACAGTACAGACCAAAAGTTTGGACACACCTTTGAACCAAAGTTTTCTTTATTTTCATGACTATGAAGATTGTAGATTCACACTGAAGGCATCCAAACTATGAATTAACACATGTGGAATTATATACATAACAAAAAAGTGTGAAACAACTGAAAAGATGTCATATTCTAGGTTCTTCTTTTGCTTTGATTACTGCTTTGCACACTCTTGGCATTCTCTTGATGAGCTTCAGAGGTAGTCACCTGAAATGGTTTTCACTTCACAGGTGTGCCCTGTCAGGTTTATTAAGTGGGATTTCTTGCCTTATAAATGGGGTTGGGACCATCAGTTGTGTTGTGCAGAAGTATATATAGAATTAAATATTTTATAGAATTAAATATAATTCCACATGTGTTAATTCATAGTTTTGATGCCTTCAGTGTGAATCTACAATTTTCATAGTCATGAAAATAAAGAAAACTCTTTGAATGAGAAGGTGTGTCCAAACTTTTGGTCTTTACTGTATATCATTCTATCGTTCTATCATTCTATCTGTCTATATCTATCCATAGTTCTATATGTCGTTCTATCTCTATCTTTCTATCATTACAGTTTTACATGTAATAAAGCCTATTACATAAAGAAGCCCCTGTGGAAAAAAAGGAATTTGACATGCTGAAAAAGCAGCCTGTCGCAATATAGTTGATCTCGATACAAAGAAAAATTATTAACAATGTAAATTGTACAGTCGTGGCCAAAAGTTTTGAGAATGACACAAATATTAGTTTTCACAAAGTTTGCTGCTAAACTGCTTTTAGATCTTTGTTTCAGTTGTTTCTGTGATGTACTGAAATATAATTACAAGCACTTCATACGTTTCTATTGTTCTATCTATTGTTCTATCTATCGCTCTATCTATGCCACCTCCGTTCAAACCAAGCTTTTTTTTTTTAGAATGTTTTATAGAATGTTGAGGCTGCTTTACATTCTACACTGCCGTTCAGAAGTTTGGAATCAGTAAGACTTGTAAAGAAGTCTCTTCTGCTCATCAAGGCTGCATTTATTTGATCAAAAATTCGGAAAAAACTGTAATATTGCAAAATGTTATTACAATATAAAATGATAGTTTCTATGTGAATATACTTTAAAATATAATTTACTCCTCTGATGCAAAGCTGAATTTTCATCAGCCATTACTCCAGTCTTTAGTGTCATGAAATCATTCTAATATGCAATTTTTTTTATTATAATTTATGTTTTAGATAATTGTATTAACAGTTGTGCTGCCAAATATTCTTTTGAAACCTGTGATACTTTTATTTTAGGATTCTTTGATGAATAAAAAGTTGAAAAGAACTAAATTTATACAAAATAAAAAATCTTTTCTAACAATATAAGTCTTTACTATCACTTTTTTTTTAATCAATTTAACACATCCTTGCTGAATAAAAGTATTAATTTATTTTAAGAAAAAGAAAGAAAAAAAATTTACTGACTCCAAACTTTTGAACAGAAGTATATATTGTTAGAAAAGATTTCTATTTTAAATAAATGCTGTTCTTTTGAACTTTTTATTCATCAAAGAATCCCAAAAAAAATTAAGCTGTATAAAATAAAACTGTTATTAATATCAATTATCAATTAATATAATATTAAATCAGCATATTAGAATGATTTCTGAAGGATCATGTGACACTAAATAGTGGAGTAATGATGCTGAAAATTCAGCTTTAATCACAGGAATAAACAGATTTTATTGTCTATTAAAGTAGAAAAACATTATTTTACATCATAATATTATGAAGTATTATTACATTTTTTTCACAGACTTGATGAGCATAAGATACGTAAAAAATAAACAGACATTAAAATCGTACTAATCCCAAACTTTTGAACGGCAGTGTATCTATGTCTTGAGAGAACATTAAATGTCACAATATGACTAAAATTCCACATTTAGAAATTTGAAAACATTACTTCACTTTGCCTTTGAACTGTACATCATGTACATTTCGGTCATCTTATGAAATCAATAAATACGTAAGCAGACAGTCCCAAAGCATGACCCACACAGTGTTACAAAGCTGACTGTAATTCCCCTAACTTCCTCTTTGGCAGCATTTTTGCTTTTACTTTGGATGGCTAGGAAAGGCTTATTTCTGAAATCATCATTTTAGGAACCTTTAAACTCATTATCCACATAATTGAAATTCCAGTGGGGACCAACAGAGAACTGAAACTAGGAACTGAATTAGAACTGAAATAGGCTACTGCAACGCACTGTAACATGTAAAAGATTAACTTTCAAATACATATAACTACCTGTTAGAATAAAAATCTTCCCAGAATTTAATGACAAGTTTATTTTTGTTAGACCTGGACAGGTTTTATCAAAAGGCTTGTGCTGGTTATACGACACCTTGCCAACTCAGCAGCATGTGTTATTGTGTCAGCAGACTTAAACAAAGCGGCTCTTATTCTGGAAACACATTGTGTTCTTGTTTTTCCATCCTCTCTGGTGTGTTTCGTGATGGATTCCAAACACCATGACTGTGATATTTTAAACCTGCAGTTCCTCTCATGCTCAGTTCAGCTTTACTGCAACCTTAAGAACAGAAGCTCTCTTGTTACACATAAATGGAGAAATAAAGCCTATTACATAAAGAAGCCCCTGTGGAAAAAAAGGAATTTGACATGCTGAAAAAGCAGCCTGTCGCAATATAGTTGATCTCGATACAAAGAAAAATTATTAACGATGTAAATTGTACAGTCGTGGCCAAAAGTTTTGAGAATGACACAAATATTAGTTTTCACAAAATTTGCTGCTAAACTGCTTTTAGATCTTTGTTTCAGTTGTTTCTGTGATGTACTGAAATATAATTACAAGCACTTCATACGTTTCAAAGGCTTTTATCGACAATTACATGACATTTATGCAAAGAGTCAGTATTTGCAGTGTTGGCCCTTCTTTTTCAGGACCTCTGCAATTCGACTGGGCATGCTCTCAATCAACTTCTGGGCCAAATCCTGACTGATAGCAACCCATTCTTTCATAATCACTTCTTGGAGTTTGTCAGAATTAGTGGGTTTTTGTTTGTCCACCCGGCTCTTGAGGATTGACCACAAGTTTTAAGATCTGGGGAGTTTCCAGGCCATGGACCCAAAATGTCAACGTTTTGGTCCCCGAGCCACTTAGTTATCACTTTTGCCTTATAGCACGGTGCTCCATCGTGCTGGAAAATGCATTGTTTTTCACCAAACTGTTGTTGGATTGTTGGAAGAAGTTGCTGTTGGAGAGTTTTTTGGGTACCATTCTTTATTCATGGTTGTGTTTTTGGGCAAAATTGTGAGTGAGCCCACTCCCTTGGATGAGAAGTAACCCCACACATGAATGGTCTCAGGATGCTTTACTGTTGGCATGACACAGGACTGATGGTAGCGCTCACCTTTTCTTCTCCGAACAAGCCTTTTTCCAGATGCCCCAAACAATCGGAAAGAGGCTTCATCGGAGAATATGACTTTGCCCCAGTCCTCAGCAGTCCATTCGCCATACGTTTTGCAGAAGATCAATCTGTCCCTGATGTTTTTTTTGGAGAGAAGTGGCTTCTTTGCTGCCCTTCTTGACACCAGGCCATCTTCCAAAAGTCTTGGCCTCACTATGCGTGCAGATGCGCTCACACCTGCCTGCTGCCATTCCTGAGCAAGCTCTGCACTGGTGGCACTCCGATCCCGCAGCTGAATCCTGGCACTTGCTGGACTTTCTTGGACGCCCTGAAGCCTTCTTAACAATGCAGTGGAAAGTTTTTTTCGGGATTAAGTTCATTTTCATGGGAAAGAAGGACTATGCAATTCATCTGATCACTCTTCATAACATTCTGGAGTATATGCAAATTGCTATTATAAAAACTTAAGCAGCAACTTTTCCAATTTCCAATATTTATGTAATTCTCAAAACTTTTGGCCACGACTATACATATTTATCATTAAAAAATTAAATTCAGTAATGTATCACCAAAACAGAAATGCAGAGTACCATATCTTCACAGTCATGGAAAGCTCAACAGCTGTTCTTTGTTCTGTTAACCCAGGAGGCCAAGGCAGAGAAGCACGTGAAACCACATGTAGTCCTTGTGCAAATAGTCTTGCTTGATGAATAGTTGATTATATGCTTCTGTAAAGTCGCCCGACTTATTTAATGAGACTTCAGTTTCAAGCTGTCCTGAGAGAGATTTTTTTCAAGTGTCCTAACTAGGTTTGCCAGCTCCTCCATAGTGTGTGACTTTTCCTCCAGCAGCTCATAGCGAAGGCTTGAAATGTCCTGCTTAATCTCCTTCAGTTCACCTGCAACACAGCAGATTTCAGTTTGAATTATGAAATATGTATCACAAAATCTTTTTTTAATCTTTTTTTACTCTACTCTTACCATTAACAACAGTTAATAGTGGCCATGTCGCAAAAAATATTTATTTTTGTCAATTATTCCTTTAACAAAAGTTTAGATACACTCACCTTCATTGACTTCATCACATTCTTTGTCATTTTGAGCTTTGATAATGTATCGCTTAACAAGACGCTTCATAATTTTCTGTAGATTAAATGCAGTAAGTTCAATGTCAAATTGCAAACAAGCGAATATGAACCATATTCAGATCTATGATCAACCTTAAAGGGATAGTTCATCAAATAATGAAAATTCTGTCCTTAATTACTCACCCTCATGTTATGTTGTTCCAAATCTGTAAGACCTTCGTTCATTTTCGGAACACAAATTAAGATATTTTTAATGAAATTGTGCTTCGTGGTACTTCCGTGAACTCGCACCACGTTATTTTTGTTTTATTTGCACACAAAATATTATTGTAGTTTCACAAAATTATGCCACATGGACTATTTTAATGATGTCCTTACTACCTTTCTGGGCCTTGAATGTGTCAGTTGCGTTGCTGACTATGCAGGAAGCTCTTGGATCTCATCTAAAATATTTTAATTTGTGTTCTAAAGATGAACGAAGGTCTTACGGGTTTGGAATGACATGAGGGGGGAGTAATTCATGTCAGAGTTTTCATTTTTGGGTGAACTAACCTTCAAGTGTAGCATAAAAATAGAAACATGCCTGATATCGACTGAGGCTAGGAAGAGATTTGGCCTGGCAAGTTTTGCTCTGTCCTAACTGAATCCAACAAATTACAAGAGCAACATAAACGTGTATTAGTTTATTGTGATGGTCACATTGTGCATATGCATACTCTAATGCAGAATTAACAGGAATTTTTCTCACCTCACTGAGCTCAGACCCCTTCATAATGGCTTTGTGTCTGTTGGAAAGCTCCTTTAGAAGACCCTTAGCTCCCGTAACCAGACCCAGAACAGATTTGGGACTGGGAGCCAAGTTAAAAGGCACTGGGAGAGTCCGGCCCTCCTCAAAATAGGTGAACCAAAGCTTGGCCCGGGCAAACTTCCACTCCACATCTGCATCGTCCTGTAAGATACCAGGAAACACTAATGTTTTGTATGGGATGTGCATAGAAAATTGTTTAATTCATTTAAAACTAATTAAGCAGTCAAACTAATTATCCCATTCTGAGGAGATAACATTGTTTTTTTTTCATAATATGCAAAAACTCTACACCGAGGTGCTTTATCAGCACAAAAAACTAAACACAGATTTACAGATCCCATGTCAGCAGATTTATCATGCCCACAGATGAAAAGAAATCTAAAAACGTTAACCGAGAAGAAATCAAGTACCTCAATCTCCTGGAACGAATTGTTGATCATAGCAATGAGCATGTTGAGTAAGACGATGACCACCGTGACATTGTAAACTCCATAGAGAACATAGCCAATGTTTTCGATGAACTTGTGTCCATTGTTCACGACTACTGATTTGACCTCAGAAAGGCCGAATATTGCCCAAAACAGTGTTTTGAAGCTTTCCTCTACACTATAGAGAAGGAGAGAGAAGATTTATTTACTTTTGTCGCCAACTATGACATGTTCATGAAAACATTCACTTAATAATTATGTAGAATTTGCGTATAGACTACTGTTCAAAAAGTTGGTATCGGAACGACTTTTTTAAAGGATTAGTTCACTTCTGAATTAAAATTTCCTGAGAATTTACTCACCCTCATGTCATGCAAGATGTTTATGTCTTTCTTTCTTCAGTCGAAAAGAATTTAAGGTTTTTAAGGAAAACATTCCAGGATTTTTCTACATATAGTGGACTTCAATGGGGATCAATGGGTTGAAAGTCAAAATTGCAGTTTCCATACAGCTTTAGGGCTCTACATGATCCCAGCCAAGAAGTAAGGGTCTTTTCTACCGAAACGATTGGTAATTTTCTAAAAAAAAACACAAATTTATATAGTTCTTTAACCACAAATGGTTGGCTTGCACTAGTTCTGGGATGTCCGTCTATGACTTTACGCATTACGTAATCACGTTGGAATGGTCACACGCGATTAGTTCTTTATCTTTGTACTCCGGTTCAAAAAGGTAGAGTTCATCTCAATTTTCTCCTCCAACTTCCAAATCAAAGAGCGTTTGACTTTCTTTGCGCGACCTTTCCAACATAACTGCGTAATGCATGAAGTCGAGCTAGTGCAAGACGAGCATTTGTGGTTAAAAAAAGTATATAAATATGTATTTTTTTATTTTTTTTTAGAAAAGGATTTTTTCAGATCACTTCACTAGATAAGACCCTTAATTCCTCGGCTGGGATCGTGTAGAGCTCTTTGAAGCTGCAGTTAAACTGCAATTTGGACCTTTAACCTGTTGATCCCCATTGAAGACCACTATATGAAGAAAATTCCTGCAATGTTTCTCTCAAAAACCTTAATTTCTTTTCGAATTAAGAAAGAAAGAACATCTTGGATGGCACAGTGGTAAGTAAAGGAACACGTCTTAATAGGCAAAATCACTATGACTGTATTTCTACTCACGTTGTGAAAGCTTCATTCTGTTTAGCGCCCCGATAATACGAGTAGAGGTTGAACATTCCAATCATGAAGGCCAGGAAGACTAGGATGAAGATAACCATGAACTTAAAGATGTCCTTCACAGTTCGTCCCAAAGATATCTGCAGTGGTCCAAAGCTCTCATTCGCTGGCAGGATGTATGCAATTCGAGAAAAGCTCAAGACCACTGCGATGGCATACAAGCCCTCAGAAACTAACTGAGGATCAGACGGGAGCCAGTCAATCCGAGCTGGAACAAAAAAAGATGTTGTATTAGGCTATATATCGTAATTTTGTGGGGAAACAAAATCTTGCCTGACTTGAGAGGACAATCACTCACCCAACTGGAAGTATCCCACCTCAAAAGGCAGAGTTACATTGGTTAAATCAGTGTAGTGCTCATCAACATAGCGTTGGGCTAAACATGCATGCCAGAGAGCCATTATCCTTGAGATGAAGGATGCCACAAAAATTGCCAACATTCCAAAGTCTAGCAAATTCCAAGGCTCAACCAGATATTCTCTTGGACCTTGAGACCAGATCTCCTTGCACTCTGCCCAAATCATCCCTGAGACACAGAAATGAAAGTTGCAACATGCAGTTTGTCTTGGGACATGCAAACGAACTGTACATTTTGTTCTCAAAATACAGCAATAGAGTAGTAACCTTTGACAAGTTTAAAAATCAGTCAGAAACAAACCTATGACCCAGGAAATGATGAGCATTTCCATCCACGTAAAGGGAGTTGTTTTCATACGAAACAGCTGCGTCGGATAGTCATGAATGGTCATATTTGGAAGTAGCTTTGTCCCATCAAAGCGGTCTGCAGTGTTCATGACCAAAAGGCCAAGGAAAATAGTGAAGGAGGCTGCATGTGCCACAAACTTCAGGAAAGGGCCACGCATGATTTTTCCCATCTGTTGGTAACAGCATTTTTTACTGATTGTGGTGTGATTAACAAAAGATATCATGCGCCTATTGTATATTTGTACATTACTGCTTATCAGCCTGATATGCTTATCACCATTACTGTGACTCATAGGATATGGTGGATATTTTAAGCACTGCTATAATTTACAACCATGGGAACAGTCATACTGAGCAAATTTCAGTGAGTGATTCATGTTAAAGCCATTTCTTCATTCTTCAGACATTTACTGTATGTTTGCTATGTAATATATCTGGGTTTTCAAAAATGTTAGAAAGTAAACAGCATGCTTACCTTGCTGCATGGTGCCACCCAATACACCATTGCTAAAAAAGGAAGTCCGATTGCAACACCTAAAACCACTAGCAACTTAATGGCGGTGGTCTGCTGCCTGAGTCCGGGCAGGTTTTCGTACCATATTGATAAGAGCTGTTGTTGACAGTTAGGGTGGGCCACAAACTGTTGGGAGAAGTGTATTAAAACAAGCATTTTGAGATTAATTCATAGGCAGATTATGAGATTTCTGTGTTTTATACGGTATTTACCTTTTTCAGTTCGTACTTTATTGCGAGTTTTAAACGAAAGAGACTTGGTCGTCCGGGCACGTCTAAAGTCTCATCCTCCTCGCCGTTCAAAATGGCTTCCACTTCCTCTGTGCTCCGACACAGGTCCAGAAGCCCCACGACAAAGTCTTTGCATTGCATAGAAAGTTTCCTATATTCATTCTGAGGAAGATAATCATTACAAAGAACATGCAATCTTTTTACATTTTTTTTAAAAGAATAGTTCAACCAAAATGAAAATTCTGTGAAAATTCTTATGTGGAACACAAAAAGAGAAGTATGGAAGAATGTACTGGTCGTCAAGCTCCAAAATGACAACAAATCATTAAATGAGTCTATACAAATTATGTTCTATATTCCAAGTCCTGATGTCAAACTTGCTACTATATTGGAGATTTTTACTGAAAGATCCCATAAAACTTTCAGTCAGTGTAGTTATTGTCAATTGTTAAACATAAATTAAAGGGATAGTTTATCCAAAATTCTGTAATTAATACTCACCCTCATGTCATTCCCAACCCATAAGACCTTTGTTCATTTTCAGAACACAAATTAAGATATTTTTGATGAAATCCAAGAGCTTTCTGACCCTGCATAGACAGCAATGTAACTGATACATTCAAGACCCAGACAAGTAATAAGCACATCAATAAAACAGTCCATGCGACATCAGTGGTTCAACCTTAATGTTGTGAAGCTACGAGAATACTTTTTGTGCGCAAAGAAAACAAAAATAATGACTTAATTCAACAATTTCTTCTCTTTCGTCACTGTGTCAGTCTTTGACACGCGTTCACGAAAGTACCATGACACATGCTTGCACCAATTATTTACAAGTAGAAGACGACACACGCTGTACATAAAACATGTCTTCATAAACATGTCTAAAGATTTCGACAGAGAGGATGACTTGCAATTTTTGCCCGGCCTTACTTAGTTGAACCAGAATATACAGACAATGAACTCCTGCATCAGCAGTGCTCTCAAGAACACGTTGAAAACTAACAAGGTAGAGAGGAAATTGTTGAATAAAGTTGTTATTTTTGTTTTCTTTGCGCACAAAAAGTATTCATAACATAAGATTCATAACATTACTGTTGAACCACTGATGTCACGTGGACTATTTCAATGATGTCCTTACTACCTTCTGGGCCTTGAACATGTCAGTTGCATTGTAGTCTATACAGGGTCAGAAAGCTCTCCGATTTCATCAAAATTTGCTTAATTTGTGTTCTGAAGATGAAAGAAGGTCTCATGGGTTTGGAACAACATGAGGGTGGGTAATTAATGACAGAATTGTCATTGTTTGCTTAACTAAATAACAAAAATGACAAAAGCACATGGCAAAATAACTAAAACGTAACTTGAAAACTGAAAACACTGACTAAATGTGAAATGCTGGTGCTGCCTTTCACTTTATTTACTTTATATGGAAAACAGTGGCCAGTACATTCTTCATGTTTTCATATTTGAGTGAACTATTCTTTTAAATGACAAACAGGCCTGGTTGCTGTACCTTAAATTCTTTTTCAATATTCGCCAAGGATGCGAGTTCATTGCTGAGCTCCAGAGCCGCCAACACAGGATCTTCATTGGACAGAGAGAGGTACGCTGGACTGGCCAATCCCCTGTAAGCATTGATACGCGAGCGGGAGTGGCTGAAAGAATCGTATTTTTGATGGTAATTGCAGGTGTCGCAGGTACAAAAGTAGTCATGTGGCTGCTCAATGCGAGCACCTTTTCCCAGAAGAATGTGCACGATTTCGTACTCGTGACAGTGAGATGCTAGAATGATTGGAGTGACGTCGTGAGAAAAGCGCGTGCCATCCTCGTCATACGCAAAAAAGTCATCATGCATTGGAGCCTCACTAGGGCTCGCTGTGAGTCTCTTAGAGTCGGCAAAAGCTTTGTGGCTCAAAATAGCCTCGACAATCCTGGTGTAACCCTTGCTGATGGCTAACAAAAGTGCATCCCCAATACGCGACAGGTTGTCTTTATTCAGCAAGAGCTCTGTTACTTCTAAGTGCTCGTTTGCCACTGCCAACTGCAGTGCATTCTGGCCCATGTAGTCCACACTGTTAACGTCCAGCTCAGGGATCTCCTCGAGCATTCGGCGCACCACAGGTATGTTTCCATACTCGGCTGCATCAAGGAAACGTTCCTCTACAGGGGTCAGGCTGTTGGGATGGGCATTGAACATGTAGGCTGCCCCTCGAACTGCCTGCCTTCTGCTTTTGGGTAATGCCTGTCGGGCCAGGTTCTCACTACGATTAAAACAGATAAAGAATGTGTAGCGTCACTAGCGTGGCAGCAATTTCGTAAAATGTGTTGAAGTGTTAATTCAATACTTAAAGGAAGTGTTCACTTCCAGAATAAAAATGTACAGATAATTTACTCACCCACTTGTCATCCAAAATGTTCATGTCTTTCTTTCTTCAGTCATAAAGAAATTAGGAAAACATTTCAGGAATGTTCTTCATTTATTACACGGCTCTTTGGAATGCTCGATTCTGATTGGTCAGTTGAGACATTTGCAGGTTCGTTCTTTTCAAATAATCACCGCTCCAAAGTAATAACGCATAGCCGGTACTACTTGTATGTTTAAAATCCCTCCGTGCCAACAAAGATTACCGTTTGGCGCCATCTTGTGACAAACATTGGACAACCACAATTAACAATGGAAAATTTCGACATTAATCTATTTAAATTGTCTTACTAACGTACATAGTTTGAATATTAGTCACGTGGTACTATATCGTTTCGCGGAAGGATAAAAATGTTAATTTAAAACAAATATGCCAATAAAAGGTTTCAAATTCATATTCATGTCCAGTTTTTTTCCTTATGTGGCAAGTAGCCGTGTAATAAGTGGGATAATGTACAGGCAGCCGGTAGTTATCGCAGAAATAAGCCCCTTCAGTGTGATACAAGACCCTCCGCTTCGCGTCGGGTCCTGCTGCACTGTCGGGGCTTATTTCTGCGATAACTACCGGCTGCCTGTACATTATCCCTTACATAGTGGTCTTATATGGTGCCAGTGAGTTTGAACTTCCAAAATGCAGTTTAAATGCAGTTTCACAGGGCTCTAAATGATCCCAGCCGAGGAAGAAGGGTCTTATCTAGTGAAACGATCGGTTATTTAAAATAATAATAAAAAAATGTATGCACTTTTTAACCAGAAATGCTCATCTTGTCTAGCTCTGCGATGTGCATGCATACTCTGTGCACTCCAGTTCAAGACAGTGTATGTAGAAAAACTCATTGCTATTGCCAGGGGCGCCGCTCGCAATTTTGGGCCCTATGACAAAATATGAGGTTGGGCCCCCCCCCACCACACAAAAGCAGATCTCTGGGGGCCCCTAAAAGGCGTGGGCCCTTAGAATTGTCCTAACTTACCCCCCTTAGCCATACCCCTGGCTATTGCCTCATTTTCTCCTCCAACTTCAAAATCATCCTACATTGCTGTTTTACCTTTTTTTGTAAAGGGCGTTTGACCTTCTTTGCACATTCACTTTGTAAACACTGGGTTGGTACTTCTGAAGTGATGTTGGGCGATTTTGAAGTTGGAGGAGAAAATGAGATGGGAGTTTTTCAACATACTAAATGCATGCACATCACAGAGCTAGACAAGACAAGCATTTGAGGTTAAAAAGTATGTAAATTGTACTCATATAAATTTTTTTTTTTTTTTTTTTTTTTGAAAATAACCAATCATTTCGCTGGATAAAACCCTTATTCCTCGGCTGGGATCGGTTAGAGCCCTTTTAAGCTACAATTAAACTGCATTTTGGAAGTTTGCTCATGGAGAGTTTCTCAAAAAACATAATTTCTTTACAACTGAAGAAAGAAAGACATGAACATCTTTGATGACAAGGGAGGTGAGTAAATTATCTGTAATTTTTTGTTCTGGAAGTTTTACTCGAAAATAGCAAATTACAAATTTTGCAAAGATTGCACTGTATTTTTTATTTTAAAAATAGCCCCTTTTGTTAATTCTGAACAGTGTGTGTTTTCTTAATAATATCAGGTTATCTTTTTCAGATGTAATCAATACAGCATTGTGTATTTTTATTTTTGTATTTTTATTTAAAAATACTTTTATATATATTATATATATGATAAAAATATTATCATATTATGTTATATATATTGATGTTATGTTATTGTATTAAGAAATGCTATATTATCACAACATATAATAATTATTGTAATTTGTAATGTTATTAAAACAAATTGTTTATTTCAAAATATAATGTTAATAACATCATTATGTTACATTTGATATTAATATAATATGTGACCCTGGACCACAAAACCAGTCATAAGGGTCAATTTTTCAAAACTGAGATTTATACATTATCTGAAAGCTGAATAAATAAGCTTTTTCCATTGTTGTATGTTTTGTTAGGATAGGGCAATATTTGTCCGAGATAGAACTATTTGAAAATCTGGAATCTGAAGATGCAAAAAATCTAAATATTGAGAAAATCACCTTTAAAGCTGTCCAAATTAAGTTATTAGCAATGCATATTACTAATCAAAAATTAAGTTAAATATTAAACATTTTCACTTAAATATTTTAATGATTTTTGGCATTAAAGAAAAATCAATAATTTTGACTGATACAATGTATTTTTGGCTAGCGCTACAAATATACCAATTTATAATTTTTAATATATATTATTTATATATTATAATGTTGTATTATTACAATATACATTCTTTTAAATGTATTGTGTAATGTTTTTTTATATGTATTAAAATAAATAAATTATAAATAATATGTATTAATAAAATTTGAATTTTAATATAAGTATTGTAAATAATAATATATATCATAATACATATCATTCATTTATTGATACAAACAAATGCATACATTGATTGATAGCCATCTAGTTTTGCTAAACATTTATTACACACATGCTAATGACTTACGAATGATATGCTTTTAAACTTATGTTACTTCGAATGCTTATTGAATGAAACCTGACATTATTTTCACAATTCACAGATATTTCATTGAATATCAGGTCAGGACAGTGAACTACGTAAGGCAATGGCAACTAAACATGAAGTACGTAGAGAACCTTGACCAACTCACCCATGGTAGTATCCATAACTGCCATAACAGTCGTCGCCAAAGTCTTCATTCATCAGTAGGTTGTCTTTACTTCTGTTCCTCTTTTCAATCGTGTGAAACTTTGATTGATTTCCATCCTCCAGAACAGGTCTCCTTTGATTCATACTTTCAACTGAGGCAGTTCACGTCCGTATAGTGAGTACAGCAGAGCTAACACATCCTGTTATCCAAACATCCAGCTGTGAGTGATTGAGTGTGCGCTACACACTGGCAAGTCACCATCTTCTACAATCCTTTGTTATGTTCCCGTTTAAGTCTTGAGACACTGCAGAGCACCAAGGAATTCTGACTGTTGTTTTCCACTCATTGGCTATAAATGAGGAATATAACTGTCTTCCTGCTGGTTTACGACAGCTAAAAATAAATAGTTTTTTTCTTGCTTGTGTTTTGATCAAACTGAATGAAGCCTAAAGCGTTTAGTCCTAATTGCAGCAGTAGACAGATAACAGAATCCGTTGACATTCTTGATTGGTAACATTTTTGATATCCAGGTCCTTCACCTTTCAAAATAACTCTTTCATTGTATTCCTCTGTTTGTATTAGGAACGGTGATTAAAATGTGCTCTCAGCTTCCAAAAATCAAAAGCCAGTGACGGAGTGCAGATGTAGAATCCCTGTGGGTCTGTCTCAGCGTTCCCAATAAACCTCTACATCCTGTGTGTTCATTACGAGCGCCCAGCTTTCTGTAAACTGTGGGAAATGGCTTCAATGGAATTCCAGACTGACCAATCGTCAGTGTACGTTCAGTGGCGACATCACACTTTTAATTCTCTTTATTTTGCCTCTCTCTGGCATTCTTTCTCCCACAGTCCCACATCTGTCTGTCTGTGTGTCTGTGTGTGTGTGTGTGTGTGTGTGTGTACAATATACCCACATGACTAAATGTGTACGTGCTGTAGTGGTCAGTACGCTGCTCACAAAAATCTTAACGGAGTATGTGAGCCAAACCGATGGGTCAAAAGGTAACCCACACAGTGGGTCATGGGAAGCCACTGTCTTGTTTCTATTCTCATGTTGATAGGCCCTGATACTGATGACTATCGGAGTGACTATTTTTAGACGATTTTTATTATTTCCAGGGACTGCTGACTAACTGCCCTTGGCTCATGCTTGTTGCGATGCAACTTTACAGATAGTTTCTAGTGCCATATTATGTACTTTTATCATCTTCCTCACTGATGTCAACTTATAACACAGGTTGTAATTTATATTTACTTGACCATTTCCAACCCTCTCTCTGATCCTAGGAGTTATGCAAGCTGTTTATGCTACTGTAGCTTTTAGAGTTCTATACGTGAATGATCTCTGTTATTATTGGCAAATCTCCATGTACCCGCATTGTTCACAATGTCGTCCATCAGAGTTTGCTAAGTGGCAACTTAGTGGCTAAGTCATGTTTCTTCAAAACTGAGTTAAGTGTATTGCTAAATGCAGTTTAACTTACAAAAGCACAACTGTTTTCAACATTTATAATAATAAGAAATGTTTCTCAAGCACCAAACAGCATTTTAAAATGATTTCCAAAGTATCATGTGACACTAAAGACTGGAGGAATGGCTTTGGAGTAATCAGCTTGTGCAATCACAGAAATAAATATACTATAAATATATTACAGTAGAAAATATAAATACATATATTTATAATGGTATTTATAATTTACAATATCTGATTTTACTGTTTTCATCAAATAAATGCAGCCTTAGTGAGCATTTGAATAAAAAAAAACATTAAAAACATCTTTCTGACCAAAAACATTTGAATGATAGCATACAAATATATATATATATATATGTATATGTATATATATGTGTGTGTGTGTGTGTGTGTGTGTGTGTGTGTGTGTGTGTGTGTGTGTGTGTGTGTGTGTGTGTGTGTGACTCTGTGACTCTTTTTGTCAGTATTGCAAGTTTATATCTCTCAAATGTGACTTTTTTCTCAGAATTGAATGTTTATATCTCACAAATGTGACTTTTATCTCAGAATTGCATTATATAAATTCACAATTGTGACTTTTTTCTCAGAATTGCAAGTTTATATCTCGCAAATAGGACTTTTTTCTCATAATTGGGAGTTTATATCTTGCAAATGTGATTTTCTCAGAATTCCATGATATAAACTTGCAATTGTGACTTTTTTTTCTCACAATTGAATGTTTATATCTCACAAATGTGATTTTTTTCCCCTCAGAATTGCATTATATAAATGTGCAGTTATGACTTTTTTTTTCTCAGAATTGCGAGTTTATATCTTACAAATGTTTTTTTCTCAGAATTGCACGTTTATATCTCACAAATGTGACTTTTTTTCTCAGAATTGCATTATTTAAATTCACAATTGTGACTTTTTTTCTCAGAATTGCTAGTTTATATCTCTCAAATGTGACTTTTTCTCAGAATTGCATTATTTAAATTCACAATTGTGACTTTTTTTTCTCAGAATTGCTAGTTTATATCTCACAAATGTGACTTTTTTCTCAGAATTGCATTATTTAAATTCACAATTGTGACTTTTTTTCTCAGAATTGCTAGTTTATATCTCTCAAATGTGACTTTTTCTCAGAATTGCATTATAAATGTGCAATTGTGACTTTTTTTCTCAGAATTGCGAGTTTATATCTTGCAAATGTGACTTTCTTAGAATTGCAAGTTTATATCTCGCAAATAGGACTTTTTTCTCAGAATTGTGAGTTTATATCTTGCAAATGTAACTTTTTCTCAGAATTGCATGATAAAAACTTGCAATTGTGACTTTTTTTCTCAGAATTGAATGTTTATATCTCACAAATGTGACTTTTATCTCAGAATTGCATTATATAAATTCACAATTGTGACTTTTTTTCTCAGAATTGCTAGTTTATAACTCTCAAATGTGACTCTTTTTCTCAGTATTGCAAGTTTATATCTCTCAAATGTGACTTTTTTCTCAGAATTGCGAGTTGATATCTTGCAAATGTGACTTTCTCAGAATTGCATGATAAAAACTTGCAATTGTAACTATTTTTTCTCAGAATTGAATGTTTATATCTCACAAATGTGACTTTTATCTCAGAATTGCATTATACAGTATAAATTCACAATTGTGACTTTTTTTCTCAGAATTGCAAGTTTATATCTCTCAAATGTGACTTTTTTTTCTTAGAATTGTGAGTTTATATCTTGCAAATGTAACTTTTTTTCTCAGAATTGCATTATAAATGTGTAGTTGTGACTTTTTTTTCTCAGAATTGCGAGTTTATATCTTGCAAATGTGACTTTCTCAGAATTTCATGATATAAAAACTTGCAATTGTGACTTTTTTTTCAGAATTGAACGTTTATATCTCACAAATGTGACTTTTCAGAATTGCGCTAGACTCACGATTGTGACTTTTTTTCTCAGTATTGCGAGTTTATATCTCTCAAATGTGACTTTTTTTTCTTAGAACTGTGAGTTTATATCTTGCAAATGTAACTTTTTCTTAGAATTGCATTATATAGACTTGCAATAGTGACTTTTTTCTCGGAACTGCATGATATAACTCACAATTGTGACTTTTTTTCTCAGATGTGAGAGTTTATATCCCCCAGATGTGACACTTTTTCTCAGAATTGCATGTTATAAACTCGCAATTGTGAGTTATTAAGTGAGAATTGTGAGATATAAACTGTCCAAAAAAAAAAAAAAGAATAGGTGCAGGATGCCCCAGAATGTGTTCATGGTTGTGAAATCATAACCATAAATGGGTAGGTTTGTCTGTATAGACTCACTGGGGGAAAAAAAGGTGTATTTTAGGTTGTACGAAATAATTTGATAAAAATGGCAAGCAGCAATATATAAATACATCATTAAAAAACTAAAATAGTATTTTCTTTTAAACATACTCCAATAACTTTCATCTGTTTTATTTACAACTTCAAAAAAAATCTATTTTTTTCAGTGTAAGGAGGAAATTTGGCATTCTTAACATTAGAGAGTTTTATGTCTGAGTGAAAATGGTAATGTTGTATATGTGTCCTTTAAAATAATCATCCTTTTTGCGTACTAAATCCCAAATTCTCATGTTGATATCATGGTGCTCAGTGTTATCTGGTTTTTCTGCACTCTCTCACGGTGACTCCCACATAGGCCCAGGGCAGGGTCCTGCTCACGAAACGCTTCAGTAGAACTGGACTTTTTGTTTAGTCTTTGGTATGACAAAATTTGGCAGGATTCTTTGCTCTAAATAGACATAGTACAGATGGTTTAACATATACACACATAGCAACTGACATATTTACCCTAGGACAGTGATGCTAATAGTGGCCCACACACTACGCAGCGTATTTTAAGCGTGTTAATTATCTCTGTTCTGCCAATGAATCAGGACAAACAATAGGCCACCCACGTCAATGGTGACACCCTATATTATCAAGTACCTGGTCACCTAAAATCTCATAAAATCTTTTTATTCATCTTAATATATGCAGTCTAAGAGAGAGCTCAATAAATATTTTTAGGAACACATTACCTATTTCTACTGTGTATCCCCTTTTAACACACACAGTCTTTACTGGTAAATTACCATTACAACATAAACAGGCCCTTTTCAAAAATACCAGTAAATTTACCAATAAGGGAAGACGTGACATTACCAGAAAATTACAGCAGAATGAGATTACCGGTATGACCATGTACTAATTCAGAATGCGCTGACATAAAACCAAAGTCACTTTAAGGCAAGTCATTTCACTCAGTGGCCATCTTTGAAATGCCTCCCGGGCATGCAAGTGCAGCTCCAATCTCTTTAAATGAGGAAACATCAAATTCTCCAAAACCGTTTACCAAGCTTATGATTAAATTTCATATTTGAAATCACCAATGAAATCTGACAACTGCCTCATAAATGTGGTTTCTTTTTCTCAAATAGCATTTTTAAAAAAAGTGTATTATTCAGACTAGACCAGGCAGTGTGCATACACAGTCCTAAGTATGCATCTCATAATTTCTATAGCAACCGTGACTTCTAACGGCAGCTGCAGTGATGCTATGACTTTACTGATTAGCGATTGGCTCTTTAACACCGAAGGTGGGGCTTTCTTTGATAGAGCAGCCATATTAAGCATTGCATTTTTCCCCATTCAAAACTATACGAGTGACATGTCTTGGGTATTCTTTACAGTGAAGAAAACTATTATTTGTACTATTTTTTTTTTGTACATTTACCCACTGACAAAGAAATGGTCACTCTATAATTTTAATTGTAGGTTTATTTGAACAGTGAGAGATGGAATAAAACAAATCAAACAACAAAAAAATCTAGAAAAAACGCATTTCAAAAATGTTAGAAATGAATTCGCATTTTAATGAGTAATGAGTAAAATAAGTATTTGATCCCCTATTAATCAGCAGGATTTCTGGCTCCCGCTGTATAAAAGACACCTGTTCACAGAAGCAATCAATCAATTGGATCCAAACTCTCCACCATGGCCAAGACCAAAGAGCTGTCCAAGAATGTCAGGGACAAGATTGTAGAACTACACAAGACTGGAATGGGCTACAAGACCATCACCAAGCAGCTTGGTGAGAAGATGACAATAGTTGGTGCGATTATTTGCAAATGGAAGAAACACAAAATAACTGTCAATCTCCCTCGGTCTGGGGTTCCATGCAAGATCTCACCTTGTGAAGTTTCAATGATCATGAGAACAGTGAGGAATCAGCCCAGAACAACACAGGAGGATCTTGTCAATCATCTCAAGGCAGCTGGGATCATAGTCACTAAGAAAACATTTGGTAACACACTACGCCATGAAAAACTGAAATCCCGCAGCGCCCGCAAGGTACATGCCCGTCTGAAGTTTGCCAGTGAACATCTGAATGATTCAGAGGAGAACTGGGTGAAAGTATTGCAGTCAGATGAGACCAAAACGGAGCTCTTTGGTATTAACTCAACTTGCTGTGTTCGGAGGAGGAGGAATGTTGCCTATGACCCCAAGAACACCATCCCCACCATCAAACATGGAGGTGGAAACATTATGCTTTGGGGTGTTCTTCTGCTAAGGGGACAGGACAACTGCACCACATCAAAGGGACGATGGACGGGGCCATGTACAGTCAAATCTCTTCTGTTTACGTTCACTTAAGTCATAAGACAAGATGGTTTTTTTTTTTAACATAATTGTGTGCATATTTGACCATTGAAGCACAATAAAGTGTGAAAGAGATCAGAATTTGCAATCGCAATCTTTCCGTGTACACGCTTCAGGTGTGCACCAAGTTCTTTTACTAGGTGTATTGCTCTTAACTCATTTTAACACTTATTTCTAAGTGTGCATGCATGTTTCTTATCCACTCTTAAATTGTCAATAAATTTAAGTAGTCCTGCGCTGTGTGGACATATAAAGTTTGGCACATCTAGTGTTTATGCAGGGAGTGGATACACACACACCGTACTGCTCAGGAAATATGGCTCTTATTAAAATGCATTGTTAAAGTACCAGTACTAGTAAAATTTTTAAAGTGGGGTACTGCGATACCTTTTTAGTACCAGTATATCGTGGAACACTATTTCAGACTTGTTGGGCTTCTATAATATAATTTAATTCTGGCATACAAAGAGTGCAACTACAACTGAAGTCAAAAGTTTACGTACACCTTGCAGAATTGGCAAAATGTTAATTATTTAACCGAAATAAGAGGGATCATACAAAATGCATGTTGTTTTTTATTTAGTTGGGACCTGAATAAGATATTTCACATACAAGACATTTACATGTTGTTCAAAAGAGAAAATAATAGTTAAATTGATAAAAAAAAATTACCCTGTTCAAAAGTTTACACACCCCTGATTTTTAATACCGTGTTGTCAACTGAATGATCCACAGTTGTTTTTTTGTTGTTGTTGTTTAGTGATAGTTGTTCACAAGTTCCTTGTTTGTCCTTAACAGTTAAACTGCCTGCAGTTCTTTAGAAAAATTCTTCAGGTCCGACAAATTCTTTTGATTTTCAGCATTTTTGTGTATTTGAACCCTTACAAACAATGACTTTATGATTTTGAGATCCATCTTTTCACACAAAGGACAACTGAGGGACTCATTTTCAACTATTACATAAGATTCAAATGCTTACTGATGCTTTAGAAAGTAAACAATGCATTAAGAGCCAGGGCTGTAAACCTTTTGAACAGAATAGGGATGTGTACATTTTTCTTATTTTGCCTAAATATCATATTTTTTCATTTAGTTCTGCCCTTCAGAAGCTACAGAAGATACTTATATGTTTCCCAGAAGACAAAATAAGTTAAATTTACCCTGATCTTCAAATTTAAAAAGTTTTCACCCCCTCGCTCTTAATGCATCATGTACAACTTTATAATGGCTAGTTACATTTTAGGGATTGCTGGGGCCACTTCATGCAGCTGTAGTCCAAAGTATTAAAAACGAAAACTGAAAGTGTTTTAGGATCATTTCTATTTCGTTTTGAAACTATCATAGTTTCAGTTCATCAGGAAAATTTCTGGGTTTTAGTTCATTTTTCTAGGGCTTTTTGTGGTATTTTGTTTCAGTTTTAGTTTTAGTAAACTGTAATAACCTTCATAACTCTCAGGACTTTATCATGATTACTTCAGATCTTAAAATTGTGACTATTTCCTAAACAGTGACTTCATTTATTGAAACTGTGTGACTTTATATCTCTGTGACTTCATACCTCAGAGTCTTACTTTATTTCCCTTTAAATAAATTTTTTTTTTAATCTTACAATTACTTTTATTTTACTTATTAGATTTTTTTTTTTTCGTATGAAAAACAGGCTTTGAGTGTTGTGTCTAATATCTCATGTAAACAGAATTGTACTCCTGGGAATTTCCAGTGCTAATAGTTTGACAGTTCCTTTCAGACTGAATTGTTTGGTTTAATATAACGTGGTTCCATGTAAATAAAACATTTTAGTAATGACACAATTCCCTTTATTCATAACAATGAAAAGATAAGTATGAATATTTTGGCTGTGACCCATGATTAAAAAGCATGGTGGACTAAATCACAATGCCAAAAGGTTTATTTCTACAAATTGCTTTTTAGAAAAGCTCAAAGAGCAGAAGTGCAAATTTTAAGTGACTCCATTTTTCCATTTTAATACATTATCTCCAGAAGCGTGGTTTATTTTAAATTCGGGATCTCAACTCTCCTGATCTTCATAGTCACTGATTTGATTTTGACAAGCGTGCCATTTTTGGTCCAGGTGTCCCAGCGGATATGTGACTGGCTGGAGAGATCTTGATCCAATGGTGAGCCATTCAGATTTGCCTTGCCGCACTGATTGAACCACCATCCTGTGTTGTTTTGGTTCACGCTGCAGCTTTCAACAGCTTTATCAGCAAAATTGCAGAACGGGGAACAACCGTCATTGTCAACGTCAGAGGTACTAAAAGGCGCCGTGTCTTGATTCTGCTCTTGGTTATAACCTCGAAAAGCATCACCTGCAGAATAAGAAAGAGAAACCATGATAGACATATTTAATATGGATTGTCAGCATTGTGTAACTCATAAATGAATCATCAGCACGGCCCAGATGGAATATGTGGACATTATTTGAATTTTCCATGCTAATTGTTAAGGAAAACGCAGTGTTATAAGAATAATATTTGCTGTTGGCTGACCTGCACTACCAGCATATCTGCCAAGGTGTATTGCAAAGAATTTGGTTTCGTCTTCAAGCCAAAAATTGTCATATGACGCATAGGCGGTGGTGTCATCTTGCGAGACCAGAGACACGTGCAGCTGGAAATGTGTGTTTCTCTGATTCACAATATTGAAGATTTTTCTCAAACCCAACCAGTGTTCACCTTCAGAGACACAGATGAAGTCAGTACCTGCTTATTCATATTTAAGACATTATCTGATTTAGAAGTTAAAGGGAAAGTTCACCCAAAAATGAAAATTCTGTCATTAATTACTCACCCTCAGGTCCTTACAACCTCAGACCTTTGTTTATCTTGAGAACAGAAATCAAAAGGGTCAGAAAGCTCTTGGACTTCATCAAAAATATCTTCATTTGTGTTCCGAAGATGAATGACGGTCTAATGAGTTTGGAACAACATGAGAGTGAGCAATTAATGACAGAATTTTCATTTTTGGTTGAAATATTCCAAGCCTGTATGAGTTGCTTTCTTCTGTTGAACACCTAAGAAGATACAGTTAAGGTCAAAATTTTACATACACCTTGCAGAATCTGATAAATGTTAACTATTTATAACCTAAGAGGCATGATATTTTTATTTACTGACCTGAATAAGACATTTCACATAAAATACATTTAAATATAGTCCACAAGAGAAAATAATAGCTGAATTAAAAAAAAATGACCCCATTCAAAAGTTTACATACACTTGATTCTTAAGACTGTGTTTTTACCTGAATGATCCACAGCTGTGTGTGTGTGTGTGTGTGTTTTTTTTTTTTTTGAGTCCCTTGTTTGTCCTGAACAGTTAAACTGCCCACAGTTCTTCAGAAAAATCTTTCAGGTCCCACAAATTCTTTGGTTTTTCAGCATTTTTGTGTATTTGAACCCTTTTCAACGATGACTGTATGATTTTGAGATCCATCTTTTTAGACTGAGACTCATGTCCAACTAAATCAGAAGGTTCAAATGCGCACTGATGCTCCAGAAGGAAACCCGATGTATTAAGAGCTGGGGGTTGAAAACTTTTTGAATTTGAAGATTAGGGTAAATTTAACTTATTTTGTCTTCTGGGAAACATTTAAGTATCTTCTGTAGCTTCTGAAGGGCAAAAAATGAACAACAACAACAACAAAAAAGATATTTAGCAAAATATTTTTGGCAAAAATAAGAATATATATTCTTTATATATTCCATTCAAATTTTTTAACCCCCGGCTCTAAATGCATCGTTTTCTCTTTTGGAGCATCGGTGAACGTTTGAACTTTATGTAATAGTTGCATATGAGTCTCTCAGTTGTCCTCAGTGTGAAAAGATGGATCTCAAAATCATACAGTCATTGTTGGTAAGAGTTCAAATACACAAAAATGCTTAAAAGCCAAAGGATTTGTGGGACCTAAAGGAGTTTTCTGAATAACTGTTCAGGACAAACAAGGGACTCATGAACAACAAAAACACAGCTTTGAATCATTCAGGTAACAACACAGTATTAAGAATCAAGTGTATGTAAACTTTTGAATGGGGGTCTTTTTATAAACTCAACTATCATTTTCTCTTGTGGACTGTATGTAAATGTCTTTTATGTAAAATATCTGATTCAGGTCATTACTAAATAAAAAACAACATGCATTTGGTATGATCCCTCTCATTTTGGTAAAATAATTAACGGTGTGTGTAAACCTTTGACCTCAACTGTATTTTAAAGAATGTTGGTAACCAAACAGTTCCTAGTAGCCACTGACTTTTGGTTACTATAGCAACTGTTTGGTTACCAACATTCTTCAAAATATCTTATTTTGCGTTCAACAGAAGAAAGAAACTCATACAATTTTCTTTTTTGGGTGAACTATCCCATTAACTGTCTCACTGTACCCGGTAAGTGTCCAAATCCATCCAAGTACTGTGTCCACATTCGTTTGAAGTCAGTGAGACCGTCTGTCCGTCTCTGTATTACTGTCCATCCACCCTCCATGTAATCCATCTCACAGAACACCTGCTGATGGCCAGTTAAAGATGGTTAATTCATCATGTGTAAACCTAAAACCGTGTTTGAGTTGCTTTTAGATTAAAATAACTGTGGTTGGAAATTTTTAAACAACTAAAAGACGGTACTTTCCTCAAAGGAAACATCTGTGTTTTCTGGCTGAATTATATAAATTCCACTTGGGATTTTAGGAGACACGGCACCTAGTGTCTCTTGGATGTCACTACAGTCTTTCCCTGTGGAACGAAAGGGAATTCACTGTGACAATGTGTAGATGATAAATATTTTGCATGAAGTTTGACAGTATGTTAATCATCTCACCGTGGGACTCCATGGGCTTCACGGAAAAGATGTCACAGCTGCTTCTCTGCACGTCTGAACTGAGTGTGTTTACTTTGGCAGTAAGCTCGATTATCTAAAAAGAAAGCAATGTTTAAGAATGCAGAAGAGGATGTGGGGTTTGTAAGTTTGGGAATTTAAGAATACCTGACTTGAGAGAAATTCCAAAGCTTTCTGATGGTCATCAATGAGATTTCTGATCAACTTCCTTGTGTTTCTTGTATATGACAGTATGGTATGCTGGAGGTTATCTAAGACATACAACCTGCATTAAACTCTAAATTATTGAAATACACAGTCTATGCACAAAAAAAAAAAAAAAAAAAAAATGAAACACCTACTGCATAAGGAATGTTTCTCATCACGCATTAACTTTGCAGTCATTTCACATGGCATAGTGCACTTGTCTTTGCCTGCGTCTCTGTGACAAGGCTCTTTTTGGCCTTGAAGAGAGACATCTTCAGACTCCCCAGTCAATAAAGCAGGATCATTTCTGCTGGTGTTCTGTTATGAAAAACAAAATATACCACACATTATTACATATTCAGTACCCTTGTTATATAAGCACCATATGTTGTCTTAACAAAGTATTTTAGTGCAATAAGAATAAAATACTAATGCATTCTAGCAAATATTGCATGAATAAACACTTTAAGATTTATTAATTTATTTACATTAATTACAGGTGACAAAAAGAGAAAGTTGACAACACTCACCACAGCTGATGATGCAAGAAGATGCAGAAATAAAGTGATCCAGATCATTTTGGTCTATGCAGCAGTCTCACATGTGAAAATGTGAGGATGTGCACCTTCCAATGTGACGGCAGTTTTCTCCAGGGTTCTCTTGTGGGCTGGACTGCCTCTTTGCTTCCGGAAAAATAGGAAAGAAAGAAAGAAAGAAAAACCTCACAAAAAAAGACAAACAGTTGTTATCACCTCAACAAAAAGTGTCTAGACCAATTCTACTTCATTCTAAAGTATTGTTGCTTTATTGCACTTCAACAACATCCTGTATTGGCTATGAAAACCAGATGCTGAAATGTGACACGTCTTTCTGTTGAGGTGGGAATCAGCAGGACCCTGAGCAGCATACGCAAATGCATTCCTTCCAGAAACACAGTAAAATCCTGGACATGACAGAGGGAAAACACACTCAGTTACTGCCAAATATACTCAGGATTGGCATATATAGATTTTTCTTTATAATAGACCATTTGTTGCATCTAATTTGCAGCTTATTTGTGCTGTGACTCCTGCTGGAAGATGGCACTTGCCAAGCCAAAGTAATTTAATTCCACTCTGATTTATATACTTATTCAAACTATATGCACTGTATGATTTTTGGATAAAAGCATATGCCAAATGCATGAATGTACATGTAATTTCTACTGTATTCTTCGTATTTATGAAGAAATTCCTAGTAATGGTCAAAGGGGTTTTATACATTGTCCTTCAGTGCCCTTCGAGGAACACATGTGTTGGGCATTAGACAGCCTATATATATATATATGATATAGATACAGTTGATCCCAAAAGTTTACATACACCTTGCAGAATCTGCAAATATTTCATATAAAAGACGTTTAAAAAATAAAATAATAGTTGAATTTATAAAAATTCCGAATTTATCACTTATCACTTATAATTGTTTAGTGATAGGCCTAGTTGTTCATGAGTCCAATGTTTGTCCTGAACAGTTAAATTATCCTCTGTTCTTCAGAGAAATCCTTCAGGTTACACAGACATTTTGTTTTAGGATTTTTGTGTATTTGAACCCAAAAATTTTAAAAGTTCTTTAGCAGAGATCGTTGCAAATAATTAAATGAATAACAAAGCAGATGTTTTCTTAATCGAAATGTCCAAATATAGTTCTTAAGCTTGAAAAAGATGACTAAATCTAAACTAACTTACTAAAGCTTATTTTCCTCTCTCAGGCCGCGATCACACCGAACGCGTTTTAGCAGTTGGAGGCGCCTCTTTTGAATGGTTTTCTGTTGGCAGTGAGCGTTCTCCGCGCTGCTTATGCGCACCGGGCGCCTCGCGTTTTCGCCGCCTGCTGCGCCTCGCGTTTTTGCAGGAGCGCTCTGAGCGCCTGAAGTTGAAAAAAAATCAACTCTGAGCGGAAAAACGCCCAACGTCATTCGCGTTCTTTTCCATTGTCCAATCGAATGAATAGAGAGGCGGGCCTTCTGTTCTGGTGACGAAAGTTTACCGTTGCTTAAAAAGTCCGGAGACTGCAGAAAAGGAGGAGAAACCTTTGTTGTCTATCATGGGTAACACGGAGCTGTATTATTTAGGGTTTCTGCTAATATGACAGTTTACTTAACAGCAAAAAAACTAAGATTTTAGAGCGCTCGCGCTATAATCCTTTGATTTGACTGACAGGACAGCTGTTTTGGTCGTTGCTTAGCAACATAAAAAAACCGCAGCACACTGCTCTTTTTTAAAAGTCACCAAAAAAAGGCAGTGCTGTGCGCCTCGCGTTTTTAAGGCCCTTTCACACGGGACGCGGCAGTCGCGAGTGTCTAGTTCATTTTCAATGGGAGACATGCGGCAAGCGGCAAACCGCGGGCGATTTCGCTGGCGGCGCGGAGGCGGAGCGCAAGCGGTGCTCGTGCACCCAAAATCATGCCGCTTCCACGGGCACGGCGCTTCGCGGCAGGCGCCGCCAAAGATAAAAATATTTTATCTTTTTGTGAGCTGCAGCGGCAGCCGCGTCGGCTTTAACCAATCAGTGAACAGATTATTAAAAACCAATCATAGAATATTTAACTGAATTTATAACGGATAGTTGAAAATAGAGGAGAAGATTGTTTTAAGTGTGCTGGATTTCCCAGAACTGTATGAATCATCTAAAATCTCATATTTGGGGTGAGCACACGAGTTAGTTTGCCAGGTAAAAATACAAATATGTACAAAGTGTCCAAACAATACATTATTATGCGTGGTGTTATAATAAACTATATCTTTAAAAAGTTTGAATAATAATAATGACAATAATTAATGACAGAATGACACAAACACAATTTTCCATTTTATTTAGACTTTTAAGCAACTGTAACTATGGCAACGTCCGCCCCCAGACCACGTCGCGAACACCGCCTCAACTGCACAAAACGCTTCCACTACAAGAGAAGGCGGCAGCCGCGCGGCGATTTTACCGCTTGCCGCGTCCCGTGTGAAAGGGCCTTTAGAACGAAAAGACGCGTTCGGTGTGATCGGGGCCTTAGGCATCATTTTGCACCGTGACCGTGGTCTCTTTTTAGTTGTCCTGGTAACCAGTGGACAACAAGCAGCATGGCGGACGAGAAACTTTCGTTTGAGCAAGCGTTCGCCTTCAATTTGCTTTCTAGCAAAAAATTTACGTTTCAGCAAGATCCTAAGATAACAAGACTCCTGATGAAATGGTAAGAATATGCTCGACAGGTACAGTTTTACTGAATTCAGTGACAATCAGTCGAGTTACCGGTGAGGAACAAGAGACACATCATTAAATATGGTTAAATCAACATATTTCCGCTTAAAATGGCATGCGTAGTCCACAGTGGGGTGATTCGCGACAATATTGTATTAACTTAAATGTCAATTGACGTGGGAAATACAATACCGACTCTAATGTGCAGAAAAACTGTTGAATTTGGAAAAGCAACCGTTTTATTCCATTTTATTTGCTGTGTGTGTCTGTATTATGCACCTTTTCTGAATTAGAAGCTCCTGTTATCAATAGAAATTTCATACTTGGCTATGAAGCTCATTCTGATGGTGCTTATGAAATGAAAATATTATGCATAAGTGTCTGCATCCATAAAACACATGAGCAGATTATATTAGCATGAACTGAACCTCAATTTAAAATCTAAAACTGCTATCCAAATCTCACATAAATAAGACCAGAGCAGTAAATAACAATACCATATATATATATATATATATATATATATATATATATATATATATATATATATATATATATATATATATATAATACTTAATATAAGGAAGAGTGGGGTGGGTTGAGCCAGTTTTTACTGACAGTGTGTTTAAAGTGATTCAATATCACTTTGGATCTAAAATAAACAGCTTTCAAATTATGGCTTTCTAAAAAAAGTGGTCTCTTGGCTCAACTGTTGGTAAATTAAGCCTGACTCGGGGTTGATGCAGAAACTGCGCACGGTGACCGACTTTGCTCTCTGAGCAGCGAAGGTCATGGCATGGTCTCTCGGTCATTGACGTCCACTATGGTGGTCCAAGAGCAGTGGTGTCAAAAGTATTCACATTCATTACTCAAGTAGAAGTATAGATACTAAGATTTAAAAAGACTTTTGTAGAAGTTGAAGTATCAACTCAAGCTTTTTACTCAAGTAAAAGTATAAAAGTACTGGTTTCAAAACTACTTAAAGTAAAAAAGTAAAAGTAATGTAAGGGAAAAAAATGCCATTAAGGACCAAAGCTTAGGCCGCGCCACAGGGGCCTATTGTGCACTACCCCACCTCCCCAAAAAACATTTCTAAAGGCCATAGTGACTATGTTATATTAAAATGTTAATGTTGAAAAATTTGGAATGCACTAGGCTACCTGTTTTAGCTGCATATTTGCCCATTGAAAATAAACACATTTTATTACAATGCAAATAGGCTACATTAAAGAACCATAAATGTGTACTACTGAGCATTAACGTGTTTCATGGAGCGGAAGATATGATGATTAGTTGCTGCCTATAAGTATTGTTATCGCAACATTGTCAATCGCGTTGTCAATCGCAAACTATTATTTATTCAAACGTCTTTCTATCAAACTACCTACTATAGCTTCATTTGCAGAGGATGAAGAGAAAGCACCCGTTTGATAAATAAGCAAGTAGTCGAGAAATAATAACTTGTAAGAAATCATCTTTTTTGAGTAATGACCCGAACACTGGCTATATCCTTGCTGGAGTGCAGGGCCTTTATTTAAAGTAAATAAATGAATGAATAAAACAGGACAGAATCAAATAATGTTAGATACTGAATTCAAATGCGACTTTTATTAATAATTTATAAAATTAATAATGCATTTTTGTCATATAAAAATGCATGCAGTAAAGCATTGATTTTGAGCTAGAATGCAGGACTTTTATTGCTAAGAAATTCTGTAAAAATTACTTACTTTTGTAGAACACAAAAGATATTTTGTAGAATGTAACCAAACATATTTGTTTACCCTTGATTTCTACTCTATAGACACAATTTTTGAATTTCTCAAAGTATCTTCCTTTATGTTCCACAGAAGAAAGAAGTTCATACAGGATTGAAATTACATGATGTTGAGTAAATAATGAAAATTTTTATTTTTGGGTGAACTGTCCCTTTAAGAACTTTAATATGTATAGTAAACACCTCATTTATATAAGGCACTGATATTTATCTTTAATCAGGCTCTTACTGAATTAACATTTTACTCCAATTAAAATGAATTACAACTTAATATTTAAAAAGAAAGAAATTATTGCTTAAAATCCAGATATTAACTGACTAGTATTAGTAAGATGTCGTCACAAGAATAAAATTACAATGGTTATGTTTTTTTTAATAATTCATAATAATAAACTATGAAATTTTTTATAAAAAAATGACAGTAATTATGTATTGACGTTTATCACTTTACCTCCTCATGCAGCTGTTTTCAGCAGCCCAGCAGAACCTACAGAACCTTTAATGTTCTCATATCACACAACTGCCAAACACAATTCTGTGTTAAATCTAAATGCGTCAAGCAACTTGAACTTGCGCTATTTATCACTTTGCATCGCGCTGTGCGGGTGACTGATTCCGCCACGTCACACTTTTGGACTATTTGCAGTTTCGAATGTCATTTAAAATAGCGCATAATGTGCGGGAGGTCTGCCTCTCTTCTGCGATCGGCCCACTACTCCACCGGCCCACCGGGAATGTCCCGGTTCTCCCCGATGGCCAGGAGTGTGACGTGATTTGTGTCATGTCACGTGCAGGTGTGATGGATCGTGTACAAACCAATAGGGTGTCGGAATGGTATATGTTTATACTTCTCATCCAACCACAACCAAATTCACTCTATGTGGATGGCGCAATTTATCTGGATAGTTTTTTTTTTTTTGAACGATGACATGAATGAAAACTAGCCGAAAAGAAATAGGAGTAACGAGTCTATTTTTAAAATGTAAGGAGTAGAAAGTACAGATAATTGCGTGAAAATGTAAGGAGTAGAAGTAAAAAGTCGTCTGAAAAATAATTACTCCAGTAAAGTATAGATACTCAAAATTTCTACTTAAGTAAGGTAACGAAGTATTTGTACTTCGTTACTTGACACCTCTGTCCAAGAGCACCATCTCTGGCTGAACCTAGTGCAGATGAGTGACTCCGACAAAGTCCGCTGGTGTCCCGCACCTATTCACAAAAAGAGCAATTTCCTTCATCGTTTAAAGTGCTGGGTTCTAATTGTGAGTGACATGTTGCTTCCTCACAATCAGATTTGGAGCATGAATTCGCCTTTCATTCGTCGGTAACCGCTCCGTTGCATGCAGGCTGGGGGCATAGCAGCATGCCCAGCTTGTCTCGCTGGTTGATCCAGACGGTCCGACTCGGCTATGCGATTCAGTTCACCAGGTGCCCCCAGGTTCAGGGGCGTCCACTTCACATCTGTCCACTCAGACAAGGATGCTTCTATCCTGTGTGCGGAAATTGCAGTCCTGTTGGCAAAAGACGCAATAGAGCCTGTCCCTCCAGCCGAGATGAATTCGGGTTTCTACAGCCCCTATTTTATTGTACCCAAGAAGAGCAGTGGGTTACAGCCAATTCTGTATCTTCGAGTCTTGAATTGGTTCCTTCACAGGCTACCGTTCAGAAACGCATTCTTTCTTGCATTCAGCACCAGGATTGGTTCGCAGCTATCGACCTGAAGGATGCATACTTTCATGTTTCTTTGGTTTGCTTTCAAGGGTCAACGTATCAGTACAAAGTCCGGCGTATCAATACAGTGGACGGATCGTCCCTGGAAAAGCATCACCTGATCGTCAGGGTCCTGAGAGGTGCAAGAAGATTAAATCGTCCCAGATCGCACCTCATGCCCTCTTGGGATCTCTCTGTGGTCCTCTTAGGATTACAAAGGGATCTCTTTGAGCCACTTGATTCAGCTGAGCTGAAATATCTGTCTCTCAAGACTTTGCTCCTGATCACGCTCACTTCCATCAAGAGGGTGGGGGACCTGCACACATTCTCGGTCAGCGAAACAGGCCTACAGTTTGGTCCGGCTGGTTATGTGCCAAAGGTTCCCACCACGCCCTTTCGAGATCAGGTGGTGAACCTGCAAGTTCTTCCCTCAGAGAAGGCAGACCCAGCCTTTGCATTGCTGTGTCCCATCTGAACCTTTACATGGAATGCACCCGGAGAGTCAGACGCTCCGAGCAGCTCTTTGTCTGCTTTGGAGGTCAGCAGAAGGGGAATGCTGTCTCCAAACAGAGGTTGGCTCATTGGGTGGTGGATGCCATCACCTTGGCGTACCAGTCCCAAGGTGAGCTGAATTCCACTCGGAGTGCCCTCTTGGCCATTGGTGCACGGCACCTCTCTGGCAGACATCTGTAGGGCTGCGGGCTGGGCAACATCTAACACCTTTGCAAGATTCTATAATCTTCGGGTGGAGCATGCGTCCTCTCGTATGTTGGGTAACATCGGGTTGCAGCGACATTCCTAGTTGGATACGTGTGGGTGGATGGATGGCTTCTTAAAAGTTTTATTTAAAGGTACAGTTTACAACTTTGAAGGCATTCAAATTTAATATTTTATTTTTATTTATTTTTTATAAATTAAATTTTTTATTTTAATAAAATATTTCAGAGCAAAATACAGTTCAATTAGAAGAATTACAAAAAAGAATGGAAATCAGAAATGTTTGATCTAAAATTAATGAAATATAATGTAGAACTATGGTAAAATTAGACTTTATAATCACAAGAAGGGGTTGAACCACTGGCTCAACTTACCCCACTCCAACCATTTTAACAAACTTGTATCATCCACCAATTTAGAACTAATATCATGCTAAAGCTATAGCCTCATATTATAACTGCCTAAAGGACAAACACATGCATGATATTTTTTCAGAATTGTCTGTAATTGTTCAGACACAAGAAGCGAGAGTCCTTGAACATAAAAAATCACTTTAACCCTTGTGCATTGTTTCAATTTACAACCTTTCGTTATGTTTCGTGGCTGAAAACAGCCACTACTTTAAACTGCTGTAAAAATGTATCAGATAAATATTTTTTTCAAATTTTTTTGCATAAATCTATTAAACTGCAAAAAACTGTTTTTGAACTTAAATATAGTTACCAATTATCCCATGGGCCTCTCTGCATCACAGGGTGAGCAAAATGGATAAGTCTTCATATATATGTGATCACATCACTAATTTTGTTTAAGATTGCCTAGAAACAAGAGGTGGCTCAACTTCCCCACAGGCTCAAATCACCCCACTCTTCCCAATTTATTTATTTTCCCTGCATCTCTATAAAACCTGCATTTTTAGATACAAAAAATAACATGTAAACTTTACTCTTCTTATTATTCAAAGTATTGTGTTAAAAGACAGATAGAATGTTCCAGAATCAACCCCCATAAAATCTAGGGGCAATCCCAAATGAACAGATTCTTGTAAATCAGTTTGAATTTCTGACTTATTCAAATGTCAGCCAAATGTCACTAGATTCTTTAGGTAGTTTCCAGGTGATAATGGTGAGAACAACAATGTTGTTGCTTACTTATTTTACATGGTATTGGTAAGCTTAATAAATGTAAAGTATTTTTTTTAAACATATCTTTTGAGAAATGCAGTCATACAATATGACATGATTTTCTTGCATTTTCTATCAAAAAATTGGTCAATTACCCATTCTAAAAGTCACCATTACCCATTAGGTCCATGTTGGGTCGAATTTCCATCCAGGCCTTCAACTTTGACCAATCTTTCCAGTCTTATAGGAGCAATGACTTCGTCTGGGTAAATATTCATGCACAAATTTCAACTTCTTTGTTACAGCAACATTAATTAGTATATGTCAGAATTATTTATTTATTATTAATTTTTTTTTTTTTTTTTTTTTTTCCAGAATTTTTTTCAAGATCCATGTGTGAAGAACAATTTAAAGGTACTTGATACTGCTGGATCATGGACACTGCTGGGTATGTTACTACATCTGATGATACTGGGTCCGCAAAGTTTTATGTCATTTTATGTTTATATCTCCTTTCATAAAGGCTAATAATGGCTTCCTACCTATTCACAGGTAGAGACATCACACATGTAAATGTTGAAGTTGTTCCATGCACAAAGATGTCAGTAGATTTATTCAATCCAATTTACTCAAATGGAATTTTGCGTCCCTCTGGCCACATTGTCAAATGTTACCATGAAATATACCCAGACTTTGATGAGTTAAGGATGGTATGGATTATTACATCATACACTATTATTACTGATATTATCACTCGTAGCTGCATTAAAATGCTTATTTAACCTCATTGTTTGATGTGTTTTCTGACAGCTTTTGCTTGAAGAAGATTCTGACAATTATCATATAATCAGTCCAAGTGATCGTCAAGAGTTTTTGTTCAGACTCTTCAAGCATATGGTCTTAGGTGGTGAGCTTTGCCAATATGAGGATGTCATCGATCCCTACATTGAGACAGCAAAAATGATGTACAAAGACTTGGTCAGGTGAGAATTTTACAGACATTAGCTGTGTCTCTGCATACGTCATTGAGGCTGTCTCATTTCAGAAAAGCAAGTAGGACACTTCAAATGCGACCTTCGAATGCAACCTTCTTTCACAGGAATTCGAAGGATGCATGAGATGTATCCTTTGCTACTACAGATAACCCACAATTCTTTGCGTCGCCGTAAACAACTGTCGTTAATTTGAAAAATGCCGGCACCGGTAGATGTACACGCAAGCTAAGATGTGGTGTTTATCATTTAAATAGGTAAAAACGGATAAGGTTGTTCTTAATATCCTCCTATTTTTTTCTCTAACAGATATGCTGCAGCTCTTGAAACAATGAATAAAATAAAACAAGTAAAAGCTTTTTTTTTTTTTTTTCAAATTACTTTACAAATTTAAAAATAATTTTCCTTCATTTAAGTAGTGTGAGAGTGCAACGATGCTCTAAATTTGTTTGCATAGTAACGTGATAAATCCAGTTTCATTTTCCAACTGTCCTTTTTTTTCTTTCCTCCCGTCCTACGGAGGCTGTCTCGTTTTTGTTCTAAGTTAAGGATACTTCGTATACACATCCTACAGAGGATGCAACCTCCGGAGGATTCAACCTCTTCATTTCACAATAATACTTGATCTAATGTATGGTTTTCATATGATAAACTTCTCATTCATATGTCTTTCACAGTGTTCAGAAGGATCAAGATACGAAAGAGATCAGTGTGGTCACAACAATCTTGAAAGTTTCTGCTCATGTATGTATCTTCTTTCCTTTGCACCATTATCCTTAAGGATGCAGTCAGTCATTCCTTATTTATTATGTTAACATTGCTGTTTTTGTTTATTAGGATCACAGTGGATTGTGCTACCCATCTGCAACAGAAAATGAGCAGACATTTGCTTACCTCTGTATTGATCCATTCAAAAGGCATGTGTATGTCCTATACCATTCATTTGGTATAGGAGACTTTTCAGGAAATGAAAGGCCATAGATCTAGCTAAACAGAAAAACACTATAATCCTTTTATATGATTTATCAGTTGATCAAGTGAGGGAAGAACATTATGAATAGTTCTACCTAAAATAAATAACTTCCAAGAATAAGAATATAATGTTACATTTCTGTAAATACTTTTTGAATGTAGTTTCATGCTTGAAACATTTATTTTTCTCTGTTTCATACATGTGAATAAACCTTTACTCAATCATAGACTTGACCATTTAAGAAACAACTAATTACTCATATCTATCTGTCTTTGAAACATCAACGCAAAAGTAAGCCACTATGGGAAAATAATGAGAAGAATAATAATGTGCAGTAAACTGTAAAACTGTTGGCACTACAAACCAGTGTGTTCATAATGAAGATAATGCATTAAAATAATATGGTAAGACACACCAATTTGCAATATCAAGCAGCCAAACGAGCTGTTTTGTACTGCTAAAAATAGCTGGACACGGATGAGATTTACATAAAATTTACAATTTGGATAGGCTACTCCTAAAAAAAGTTTGTAACACTGAGAGTAATGGTGGTACCCCCACACAATATATTTGCACTGGAATTTTTTTAGAACTCAAGGTGTGGTTATGAGCAGAAAAAACCATGAGATCATTCTCTTCCTCCATATTAAAATATGTATATTTTAGGCTGGTCCGTTTTAGTTATCAGTCAGATTTACATCAGTAGCAAATTTGTATTCATCATACATTATAACTGTGAATGCTGACATGCTGATGCTTTTGTTTGTATACATTTTTTATCTTTTAAAGGAGTCTCTTCTGCTCACCAAGCCTGCATTTATTTGATCCAAAGTACAGCAAAAACTGTACAATTTTATAACTTTTTTACTATTTAAAATAACTGTTTTCTATTTGAATATATTTTAAAAAGTATTTATTCCTGTGATTTCAAAGCTGAAATTTTAGCATTATTACTCCAATCACATGATCCTTCTGAAATCATTCGAATATTCTGTTTTGCTGCTCAAACATTTATTATCATGTTGAAAACCGCTTGAGTAGTATTTGTTCAAGTTTCTTTGATGAATAGAAAGTTCAGAAGAACAGCATTTATCTGAAATAGAAATCTTTTCTAACATTATAAATGTCTTCAGCATTACCTTTAATCAATTTAAAACATCCTTGCTAAATAAAAGTATTAATTTCTATAATTTCTCATAATGGACTGTTTTAAATATTGATAATAATAATACATGTTTCTTGAACAGCAAATCATTAGAATGATTTCTGAAGGATTAATGATGCTGAAAATTAGCTTTGAAATCACATAAATTACATTTTTAAATATATTCAAATAGAAAGCAGTTATTTTAAATACTAAAAATGTTTTACAATCTTACTGCTTTTGCTATATTTTGGATCAAATAATTGCAGAGTTGGTGAGCAGATGAGACTTACCAGAGCAAACATTAGTGAATACTGTCATCTGTAGTGATAGTCTAGTACAATCTTTGCTCTGTGTTGTTTGTTTATTCTTTTTTTTTTTTTTTTTTTTTTTACTTGAGGCTTTAAAATTGGGTCAGTAATCAATTACACATTGCAAAGTTTGTCTTAAAAACTACAAAAAGAAAAACGGAAGTAATATGAGTCATTAGGAGTCATTTTTTGCCATACTATAAAAATTGAAACTGACACATCATTCGTTACGAATAAAGAACTACTAGGAACTAGGAGATTTGGTTTACTAACAGTATCTGTGGGTGCTATCTCTGTGGGTGGTATCTAGCTTGCCACATCAGCAGTAGCATTAGGCTGTCTAATCGGAAGGATTACCCACACTTGTGGTCTTGGCCAGCTTGTGTTGTGCACATAGACGTGCGGAAGACAGTTAAGATGGTATTCCCCCTTTTTTTCAATGCGCAAGTAAGTTGTTTTATGGTAATGTGTGAGATTTCTGGTTCATAAACCACCGTAGGGTAAGAACGAGAACAATAACGAAGTGCAGTAAACTGTTTGGAATACAAACCATTGTGTTTAGAATTAAAGTGATACATTAAAATAATATTGTAAGACACACCAATTTGCAACATCAATCAGCAAAACAATCTGTTTTGTACAGCTAAAAATAGCTGGATGTGGATGAAACTGGAAGCCAGACACATTAAATGTACACATGGCAGTGCCCACTCTTACAGAAAAAACAAAAACAAAAAAAAACGGTGGATACAGATGTGGCTACTCTTACATTAATATAGCGTATTTTTCCACACTGTACAACAATAGTTACTGGTTTTGTGTTATTTTAAGGGTTCGGTTTAGAGCTGGGGTAGGTGTAGACGTTAATAAAACAATCTAATGGATAGAAAATTTAATTTCATTGTTAGTTTCATGTCTAAGCTGCAAAGCGCAGTTCGCCTAATGCACACTAAATCCACATCTCGAATACCGCTCCAAAAATTTGAATGTTTATTTTGTAACGGCTTTTATCGCTATCTTCTAGACTACTGAACAGACATTTAGAAGTTTATTTTAAACTAAAAGTAGGCTACTTAAAAAAAAGTAAAGAACTACACTACTGTGTCCCACCAGGAAAAGTTCTACACTCACTTCATGCGCACTTGAACACTTAAAAATACCGTACTTCATGTAGAAGTCTGGACAGCGCATTCTTTTCACCTCCGTCTTTATTCAGCGAACCTCAATCACCTAACAATTCTTTGTACACATTCCAATTTACGACAAGAAACTGACGAGCCGATGAATCAGCACTAAGTTTGTCTGAATTTATGATGAAATGTAAGACAAAAGTAAAGTTTTCGCCTTTTCGGACATGAAAGCGTAACATGTTATCTTTTGTTTTGCTGTAAATTGCTCACTCAACACTAAACTGCCATTAAAGTTAAGCCACTCGAAAACTGTATTAGTATTTTCGTGCAGTACTGCTCATTCTAGCATTTAATCTGGATTAGTCTCGGCAGGAGATACTCAGATAACCAGGAAGGACGCCTTTTGGGTGTGAGTCAATGGAGGAAGGGTGAATGTTGGAAAGTCCCGTGGTTTTCACTTAGTGTTTGCATAAAATTCGAATAACCACGAAACTACTGACTAGAGAAAGACTCTGTTGATTCTTCTGCCATCATTTTAGCTGGTGAGTAAAGATTTTTGTTCAGTTTTCTTGTAATTTTGTAACTGATCATGATCTGGGTGTATGTATGTGTTGTCTGTCATCATTGCAGTTCATTCAGTAAATATTACAGTATTATAATTAGAAATAATTTTATGTTTTATTCTAAATTTAGTGTAAACCTTACTGAAGTAAATGTTCTTTATGAGGTGATCCTCCTTGAAACTTTTTGGTGATTATTTTAAAACACTGACAAAGGTTTTTTTTTTTTTTAAATACAGGGATACAAATATAATCATAATTTAGTAAATATCATGTGATTCTACACAAAATAGATTTACTGTAGAATAGCAGCCTAATTTTTAAAGACAAGTCAAGTTTTTAGGGTGGTTACAAGACTGTCTGGTGTATTTAATATGCTTAAAGACAAACCAAATGCAAATTCATCACAACACCATATTTGGTGTAAACATGTAAACTGTGGTGGACTGGTTTAGTACCCGCCCCTTTCTATGTCACAAACATTTAATTAATTAATTAGCCTCCTGTCAAGATGCTGGGCGTGGTTTTCATCGCTGGTCAAAGGTTTCTATTTACAATGTCCCTTTCTTTTCTTTCAGCGTTAAGTAATACGATACGTTTTGTTCGGTGCTGAGTTATGCATGCTTGAGATAAGATTCCTCTCATTATAAAAAGTCGTAGACACCATTTAAATAAGAGACAAATTGTTAAGTGCTGATCTGTATAATGTTCTCTATTATTAATCAGTGAGCGTAGAGCTACGTTGAATATACAGAAGTGAGATTGCGACAAACTAAGACGCGTGACAACTTTTCAGCGATAAGGCGAGCTTTTTAAACTAAATTAATTTAGAAATTGAATATATTCACTCACGGACTCATTCTCGAAACTGCAATGAATGACGTAGTGATAACTGTTATTCTAAGTTCTATGCTGCAATGTTTACCTACTGCATAGAGTCTACTTGTTTGCTTCTGCTAAGAAAGTGCAGCAGTTTCATTTGACATCTCCCATGCTAGTGGTTAGTGCAAAACCATGTCAATGGCATGTGCATGTGCGACCTGCGCATACCAAAAAAGAAAAAAATCAGAAGGTGCGTGTACAGTATGTGCAACTATTCTGGTGAAGAATTCTGCGTCACACACACTGTATTCAGACCCTCAAACCATTTTAAAATATGAAGAAATTATTTTCATGGGATTATGTAGTAAAATACTGAAACGTAGTAGAAAACCCAAAACAGAATTTTATACATATTCTGGACTATGAGGGCTGTGCTCAGTGAGCTACTGCAGCTACCTGTTGCTATTTTTACCGCAACACAACTCGGAAAATAAAATACTGATGCGATGATCACAGCTACTATAAAAACTTACAGGTGGCAATGGATATATAAGCCAAATGGCTTACTATTGATTTTTCCCCACAAGCAGTCTAAATGTCCCTGGATATCAAGTTAAATCTGCGCTAAGAAAATCCTTCAGTATCATGTCATGTCATGACAAGCGTTGGCATGTTTACATCCTGCCAGGATAGCATCTAGCCCTTTGTCTCTGCAGTTTGTAAGCTCTTCCGGTAGCTGTGGTCTAGGCCAGCGGTTCCGAATTCCAGTCCTCGCGACCCACCGCTCTGCACATTTTGTGTGTTTCACGCATCGCTTCCGACGTTTGTTCTATTCCAACGTTACTGCCCTTCGAAGTGGACATCACAGGATATTCCGCCATTATTCATTAGTTCGAAGCGAGCGTATGTGTTCCATTTGAAGGTCATTAAAGCGTGCGAGACGTAAATTTAAAATGCATTTATTTACAGATGCACTTATGTCACACTTCTCTAGTAAGTTTCATCTGTGTGTGAAGACGCTACATGCGGTGACGTAGCGCAAATATGTGAATGAATGTTTCGAAGTATAGTAAACAGATTTCCCCCCTCTTAGGGAGCAGGGAGCAATGAACACTTTGCAGGGACCATGTCAATCGGATCGCAGTTCCTGCACGGACCTCACTTCTAATGAGCTGGTTATCTGAATCAGGTGTGTTAACTAAGAGAGACATGCAAAATGTGTAGAGCGGTGGGGCGCGAGGACTGGAATTGGGAACCGCTGGTCTAGGCTACTAAAAGCCTCAAGGCTTCAGGACTAAAGTGGAGAGAACAAAAACGCAGGTCTTTAGGTATTCGTCCATATGCATCTTCCCATTCTTTTCTCCTCTTCTTATCACTAGGAAAGCAGACTTGAATCGCTTCCCTTGTTGTCCTTTGACTGCAAATTACAACCAAAAGCTGCACAATGTGGCATCATATTTGTATTTTTTATTCCAAGTTGTGTTGCAGTAAAAATAGCAAAAGGTAGCTCACAGAGTGCAGCCATTTGGCATAATTGAATTAATGGCGCCCCCTATAGTACAAAATATGTATACAACGATGTGGATAAAACGATTTTTAAATAACGTAAATCTTTTCTACTACACATTTCAGTAAGAGACATAATTTATAATGTATCAAGCCATAAAAATCTTAATGCCTGAGGTTCCCTTTAAGGGATAGAATTATTGACTTGTAGGGGGACAACACAAGGTGAATAAATGACTGACTTTTGTGTTCTCAGTCTACATTAAACTTTTGTTCCTTGTGAAGTGTAATTACTTTGGAAAGCAGTGGTTGTCTTTCTGCAGTGAGACAGTGTTGATGAGTCACGGTGCTTGTCCACTGCGACAGGAGCCGGTGGGGGTTTTCAGTTAATTCCTATGGGGGTTGTATAACCAGAGTTTCAAATGATTTACTGAAATATGACCAAAGCTTCCGCCAACGCGGTGAGAGTTTTGAGAAATGCGACTTCCGGAGTTTTTTAAAAAGAAACAAATCACCTCTCTCTCCCTCCCTCTCTCTCTCTCACACACATACACTAAATATATAAAAATCTAACCTTGATATAGCATCTAAGAAGGAAACTGTAAATATATAATGATGACATTTATAAAATGCACTTTAAATTCGTGACGGTTACTTGTGTAACGTCATTTCCGCTTCTCGTCCTAAGAAGAAAGGACATTTTGTGCTGTGAGAAAAATCCATTTTTGCTCTTAGCATCGGTGAGTTGGTCTTTCTTTAATTCTCCGTCGTCCAAAAACAAGATTTGATTACTTTTGTAGTGTTGTATGGATTGTTTTTGGCCTTTAAACAGATTTTCTGGTATTGTACCCATAGTCTTCGGTGAAATGGCAGCGTCACGGAAAAAAAAAAAAACTACCTGCCTGCTGCTGTCGTGGCAGAGAGTCAAAGATTTCACATGGTTTTCACACTTAGTAATAAACACGCGGTCTGTATTGACGGTGAAAATGAGTCGTATCAAGTTATTTCCGTTTTATTTCGAAAAGGAAGTGGAGACAAAGGGTATTAACTTATGACTCATGACTATTGTGCGCACAATCATCATCATCATCATCCATTATTTTATAAATACGACTGACAAGGCTTTTTTATTTATAAAATAAAATCTTAAGTTAAAGTTAAGTTAAAAGAAACACTACAGGAGCCTGCTATTGACTAGTTGTAATATTTTAATTGGTTGGAGAGGTTTTTCACAGTCACAGCCAGTGGGTGGAACATGACGTTCAGCTTCCCCTCCCTGACTGTAATGGGTGGAACTGGACAGTCTAACCGCAAACATCTAAACTAAACTCCACCTATTATTAAATCCACAGAGGTGAAGCTTAACTAGGTCAAGGTCCATCTATTTTATTCAGAGAGGGGGAGCTGGATGTCATTTGGTTGGTTGATTTGACCATTTCATATAGTGCATAATGTGCATTAATTATATTGTGTATAATACAGTTGTATGATCATTTGCTTTTGATTATTTATTTGAACATGTTCATTATTTTAGCAAAATAAGAGGGATCATACAAAATGCATGTTATTTTGCATTTAGTACTGGCCTGAATAATATATATTACAAAAAATCATTTACATATAGTCCACAGGAGAAAATAATATTGAATTTATAAAAATAACCCAATTCAAAAGTGATTCTTAATACTGTGTTGTTACTTGAATGATTCACAGCTGTGTTTTGGTTTTGTTTAGTGATAGTTGTTCATGAGTCCCTTGTTTGTCCTGAACAGTTAAACTGCTCGTTGTTCTTCAGAGAAATCCTTCAGGTCCCACAAATTCTTTGTTTATTTGAACCCTTTCCAACAATGACTATGATTTTATGATCCATTTTTTCAAATTGAGCAAGTATCACAGAAGGTTCAAATGCTGACTGATGCATCAGAAAGAAAATGTGATTCATTAAGAGGCAGGGGGTGAAAACATTTGAACAATGAAGATGTGCAAATCTAGTACTGCCCTTCAGAAGCTACAGAAGATACTTGCATGTTTCCCAGAAAAAAAATTAGTGATCCCTCCTATTTTGGTAAAATAATGAACATTTGTGTATGTAAACTTTTGACTTCAACTGTATTGTTATGACTCTTGTTTCAGAAATGTTGAAAGTCAGCTGTACCCTTCATGTATTTTATGCTGGGAAAAATATGACATTAATATAGACCTGTATGTTAATCATATGGTTTTCTGTTTTTTTTTTTTAGATTCCTGCATTATAGGGGACGGAAGCTCATACCTCCTACGTCGACCTTTTATCTGTTCAAGACTTCATTTCATTTTTTTAATAAGGTTATGTATTCAATCATGGACGACTAGACACCGGTCATGGGATGTCCAGCAGAGAGAAAGAGTTGAACAGTTGAACACCCTGTGTGTTAACCTCCATTTGCCATTTAAAAATGTGTTTTGGTCAGTGTAGTTGTGGTGTATTTCTTAGTGATCCAGGATGAGCTTCAAGAGCTGCCCTGGGGGAATCACATAAACTTCATTTAGTTCCTCTAACCAAGCTTGTTTGATGTGGCTTGTGTTATGCATCACATTATGTTCATGCAGTTTTAGTTCAGTGCACGTGTCACCAGTTCTGTGAAGAAACACCTGTGTTGTGTAATCGACGTGATTGAAACTACTTTTTCGCAAGAAGTTAGATGTTTGTAATCTTGTTTGCACACAGGGTATTCAAGTCCTTCTCTCTGCTGGACATCCCTTTCCCCTTTGCTTTTGAAATGGAAATAATACAAAATAGTGCTTTCCTGAGAGGTTTGTGTCGCAATAGCGGCCCTGCCGATTTACAATATGATAATTCTTCTGAACTCTTTCGCATATCCACGTATGCTAAATTCCCCGCCTCTGCGCCAGTGACAGAGAGGAGTCTTGCTCGAGCAGGCTTTTATTACACTGGAGTGGGCGACCGTGTCCAATGTTTCCGCTGCAATGTGACGGCCGACAACTGGCAGTCCGGGGACTGCCCTGCTGATCGCCACAAACAGCTGTCTCCCACCTGCAGCTTCATCCAGAGTTTACCCGCCACCACAAACCTCCTGTCGTCCTCTCACTCAGCCTTTTCCCCGCTTCGCAATGTAGCAATTCTGCAGCTGTCTGCCCCTGCAACCACAGGAGCATCAACTACTTCGGCATCATCTTCAGGCCAAACAGAAGAGCAGGTGGGTTACCTGAACATGGGATTCAGCAACCTGGCCCCCTCCAGTCCTATTTCTTCTCGTGTAGTGGAGGATATGTCTCACCAGCGACCACCAGCTTGTCACAATCCCAGTATGCGCCGGGAACAGGAGCGCCTTGACACCTTTCAAAATTGGACTCTTATTACCGTAACTCCAGCTGAGCTCGCCAAAGCTGGTTTCTACTACCTTGGCCAGGGCGACAGAGTGGCTTGTTTTAGTTGTGGTGGCCAGCTAAGCAACTGGGAACCAGGAGACCGGGCGGTTTCTGAGCACCAGAGGCATTACCCCAACTGCCGGTTCGTTCGAGGCGACCGTGCAGATAACATACCGTTATCTGGTGGCGGCCTTTCCAATGTATCCAACTCTGCAATGCAACAGTGTGAAGAACGGCTGCTCACATTTGTCAACTGGCCCTCAAGAATACCTGTTCGACCAGACCAATTGGCTAAAGCTGGGTTTTACTATGTTGGTAAGACATCTTGATGACATTACAAGTCATAAGTATAACTTTTTTGCTTTTATGATCCTCATGATTACAAATATTTCTTTTGGTTTGATTTGGTAGGTCGTAACGATGACGTCAAGTGCTTTTGTTGTGATGGTGGACTCAGATGTTGGGAATCTGGTGATGATCCATGGGTAGAACATGCTAAATGGTTTCCAAGGTAAAGAAAAGTGGCATAATTTCCTGTCCCGTGATGACTTAATGAGAATATTAATCATGCATGCATGGTCTTCTAGATGTGAATACCTGTTGCAAGAAAAGGGCCAAGAATTTGTTCATCAGATTCAAGCAAGATTTCCAAGACTATTTGAACAGGTATGTTAAAAATATCAGTGTCATTTGTTCTTCCACTACACTGATGGATACTTGACCTAGTTTACGTTTTTTTCAGCTCTTGACCAATGGAGACAGCAACGCGAGAGAATTTGTTGATCCACCTGGTAAGATTTTCTTTTGAGTCGACCTATAGTTGAGGTCAGAAGTTTACGTACACCTTGCAGAATCTGCAAAATGTTAATTATTTGACCAAAATAAGAGGGATCATACAAAATGCATGTTTGTTTTCAGTTTAGCACTGCCCTGAATAAGACATTTCACATAACATATCAACATATAGTCCACAAGTGAAAATAACAGTTCCCTTGTTTGTCCTGAACAGTGAAACTGCCTGCCGTTCTTCAGAAAAATCCTTTAGTTCCCTCAAATTCTTTGTTTTTTCAGCTTTTTTGTGTATTTGAACCCTTTCCAACAATTTCTGTATCATTTTGAGATCCATCTGTTCACACTGAGGACAACTGAGGGACTCATGCAACTATTACAGAAGGTTTAAACACTCACTGGTGCTTTAGAAGGAAAAACAATGCATTAAGAGCCAGGGGGTGAAGACTTTTGGAGTTTGAAGATCAGGGTAAATTTAGCTTATTTTGTCTTCTGGGAATCATGTAAATATCTTCTGTAGCTTTTGAAGGGCAGTACTAAATGAAAGCAAAATATGATATTTAGGCAAAATTCATTCTGTTTAAAAGTTTACACCATTGGCTCTTAATGCATATTTCCTTCTGGAGCATCAGTAAGTGTTTGAACCTTCTGTAATAGTTGCATACGAGTCCCTCAGTTTGAAAAGATGGATCTCAGAATCATACAGTCATTGTTGGACAGGGTTCAAAAACACAATCTTTTTTAAAAAAAGGCAAGCAGTTCAACTGTTGAAGACAAACAAGTGACTCATACACAACTATCACTTTGGTAAAATAATTAACATTTTACAGATTCTGTAAGGTGTATGTAAACTGCATACGTGATGCTAATTTACATGTCTTTTATCATGATATCCTTTAAATTTAGTCAATATTGCATGTCATGATTTTAGTTGTACACCTGGGTCCTGGAGAAGACCGTTCAGAAGATGCAGTGATGATGAACAACCCTGTTGTGAAATCAGCGTTAGAAATGGGATTCGAGCGTAGCCTGGTGAAGCAAACAGTCCAAAGCAAGATTCTTACAAGTGGAGAGAATTACAAAACCGTTCAAGAACTGGTGTCCGATTTACTAAGTGCAGAAGATGAAAAGAGAGAGGAGGAGCGAGAACTTCTTGCTGAGGAGATGGCTTCAGGTATGTGTTTTCTACCAGCTGTCCTAATGATTCAACAATTCGTCTCGACTGAATCTAACTATCCCTTTGTGTCTTCACAGATGGGTTTACTTTCCTTAAGAAACATCATGCTGCCTTGACACAGCGTCTTAAAAGCGTCCAGAGCTTAATGGATCATCTTCTTGAGGAGAATGTCATCTCACAGAAAGAGTATGACACTATTCGTAACTGCACTTCAGTCAAGCAGCAAACAGGGCAGCTCATTGATTTGGTGCTGTCGAAAGGAAACGCAGCGTCAGAAGTTTTCCGCAACTGGATCAAGAAAAACGACGTGTACCTGCTGAGAGAACTGATGGGTATGTTAACATATGAATCAGATATGAGATGCAGTGTCTGTGAATTTTTAATGTTACATGTTGTTAGTCTGTGTCAGTGTGAGACTGCAAGGCCCGTAGATAGGAACACTTATTGAATCATTAAAAAAAAAGGGTGATGCCTTATGTAAAGATCCTAATGAGCAGGGACAAATCCACAACAACCATAAATCACATAATATTGACAACCAATTTTTATTTTTTTTGTTCTTACTGCAATTTCAGCCCAGACAAATGAAGCTGCATCACCGAGTCAAGATCTTTCAGGTATATTCAAACATGAGAAAAGGTTTTCTTTTGATTTTGCCCCTTTTTGTCTCTAGCCATCACACTAAGGGAATCAGTTAGATCCCACTCTGAAACAGAGTTTGTATGAAGTGATTGACACTGTTCATCATGTTCACAGACTTACCTATGGAGGAACAGTTGAGAAGACTTCAAGAGGAGCGCACATGCAAAGTTTGCATGGACAAGGAGGTCAACATCGTCTTCATCCCATGTGGTCACCTAGTGGTATGCAAAGAGTGCGCGCCTTCTTTACGGAAGTGCCCCATATGTAGAGGATTGGTCAAAGGCACTGTCCGTACTTTCCTATCATAAAATGAATAGTTAATCTAAAAAAAAAATAACTGATTGGATTTTATTCAACTTAAAAATGTTTCTGAAATAAAGAATTAAAACAATGAAACTGAACAAATGTCTGATGCTTGATCTTTTAATTCATTAATATCTTATCTACAAAATTTTTGTAATGTACAAAATATTTCCATTTCTTCACAGTTAATAGCATCTGCTGAAGTTTATTTCAGATTAAAAACATACTTTGCATATTTAAAAAAAGACTTTGCACAGTGTTTTAACAATTCATTCAAATAATTCATAGACACAATCAATAATTTACATGTACAGGAAAGATTTGTTTTATATGTCCAGGTCTTGAAGGTTACCCCAGCTTGGACCCACTTTGACTTTTACTCTGAGCTTTACATACAATTTCACAACACTCTCCATTTCTCGCTTCATAATCTGTGCCACCTATGAAAACAATACATTTAGACTTGTCAGCACTGAACTTTTCTTGCTGTCCAAGGAAAATACAGAAAGACTAGTCTTTCTTACCTGAATGACATCTTCCTCTGCAACTTCGTAGATGAGTTCATCATGCAGCTGAAGTATAAAAAAGCCTCCCCGAGAGGGTCTGAACTGATTCCTGTGCCGACCACCTGAACAAAAACATTACATATTAAATTCACATCTCTTTTAAAAGTGAAAATGGTGCAATAGTCGGTCATACCTGATCTGAGTGAAGGGTGTTGATGTGATATGGGGACTCCAGGAAATGCTGCCTCCAATCTACGCTGGATGTTGATGGTGGCTAATTTGACAATGTCAGCAGCAGAACCCTGCACGGTTGTGTTCACCGCCTGTCGCTCTGCCTAAAAAATAAATGAGGATTGAAATTAAACACTTATTCCACTTCAGGTATATTCTAATAGAGGGATGAAGACTTACATGAGACTTTATGTACACGTTTGTGTCTTTAATTCCAGGCAAAAAACGTTTCCTGCCGAGTAACGTCTGCACATAACCGTTTTTTCCACATTTCTGCACAGTTTCACGAAGGAAGTTCTGTATGCCTTAAAGAAAAATAAAAAATTATACTGTTATTTCAGGATTTTTAATTTTTTTTTTGACTAAACAGTAGGTGTAAAATGTAATTTACCAGTGTATCTGGATTTAAACGTCTCGATGTAACAGGCAGCATCATTCTCCTCAATGCCCATTTGTTCTCCAAGAGACTTTGCTCCCATGCCATAGATTATTCCATAACAAATCTGTTGACAATTTTATTGATCAGTTTCAAGTTATAATGTAGGCAACTACCTATATTATACCAACTATATATACTACCAACTGAGGGGAGTCTACTATTTCAGAAGGTTCAAACGCTAACTGATGCTTCAGAAAGAAAAACAATGCATTAAGAGACTGGGGGTGAAAACTTTTGGAATTTGAATATCAGGGTCAATTTAACTTTTGTCTTCTGAGGAACATCTTCTGTAGCTACTGGAGGGCAATCATAAATGAAAAAATATGATATTTAAGCAAAATAAGAAAAATGTATCATTCTGTTCAAAAGTTTATACCCCTGGCTTTTAATGCACCGTTTTCCATCAGAGAGTTTTTGAATGCTTTGTAATAGTTGCATATGCGTCCCTCAGTTGACCTCAGTGTGAAAAAATGGATCTCAAAATCATACAGTCATTGTTAGAAAGGGTTCAAATACACAAAAATGCTGAAAGCTCAAACAATCTGTGGGACCTGGGGGGTGTTCCATAAACCAAGTTTACCAAATAAGTCAGGCTTATTTCAGTTAGTCTGACTTATTGTCACTTGATTTGGCTCAAAATAAGTCAGACTAACTGAAATAAGCCTGACTTATTTGGTAAACTTGGTTTATGGAACACCCCCCTGAAGGACTTTTCTGATGAACAGTGGGCAGTTTAACTGTTTAGAACAAACAGGGGGCATGTAAACATCTATCATTAAACAAAATGAAACAGCTGTGGATCATTCAGGTAACAACAAAGTATTAACAATCTAGTGTATGTAAACTTGAACAGGGTAATTTTTATAAAATCAACTATTATTTTCTCTTGTGGACTATATGTAAACATATATTATGTGAAATATCTTACTCAGGTCAGTGCAAAATAAAAAAATAACATGAATTTGGTATGATCCCTCTTTTTTAACATTTTGCAGATTCTGCAAGGTGTGTGTAAACTTTTGACCTCAACTGTATGTAAAATGATATTCATATGCGGCATATTAAAATATATTCAAATGTAGCAAACCTGTTTGGCCTGTTGTCTCATATTATCATCAACTGAAGCAGCGTCTACCATTTTCCACTCAGCTGCTATGCTTTTAAACACATCTGCACCACTGTTGAGCACATGGAGGAGGCGTCTGTCCCGGGACAGATGAGCTAAAATGCGGAGCTCCAGTTGTGAGTAGTCAGCAGCTAGAACCAGACCTCCTAAAGACATGTACAAGATTAAAACCCAAAGCATGTTAATGTGACAAAAAATATGTGTCCCTCTAAATTATCCCTTCTTGATTCATACCCCTAAATAATCAAGTTTCATACCTAAAAAAGGAACAAAAGCATGCCTCATGCTGACAGAAAATGGCATTCCTTTGTCTGGTGATTTGTCTGATAATTTTAAAAGTGGCACCAACTGCCGGTTTATTTTTGATCGTTTACCCCTGAAATAAACAAACATTTAATTTGAAACATATATTACATATGTATTTTGTTATATAGAATGAATAAAGAATGAATAAAGGACTGTACCATGTCTTGCTTGTGCCATTCTGTGATGGCTGACTTTCTTCAATAAGTGTTGGCATCTGAATTTCAAAATCTTTTGGGACATTTTGAATGTTTGGTTCAGTGAAGCTCACACGCCCTATGTGAGAAAAAGATTAAAAATTAATATACTGTAACAAGAAGATGCATATATAAAGTGTAAAGGGTATTTTTTTTAATGCTCCACACCTGTGGCAGTGTGTGACTGTGAGATCGGATAGATTCTGTCCATCTTCAGATGTGAGTGCCACTTCTTCTCTCGCTGCAAGGGGAAAACCACTTTCGTCAAAGCATTTGTGATCCTTCTCCACTCAAGAATAACACCTGGTAACTGATGCAGTGGCTTGAGCTTTTCTAAAACATCCTGATGAAACAAGAAAAGAGTAGATTCAGGAAGTACATACCACAAGTTTAAATGACAGAAAAGATTTGAGATTATGGAAAGTACCTTAGTTGTGCTGAACTGTTTAGAAAGTTTGATACGGGCTCCTGCTCTCCTAGTGTAGCCCAGTGTCTTCTTATTCTTTGGAGCATTTAAATCTCCATTAGGAGGCAGCTTCAACTCAAGAAACAACACCTGTAAAAGTTTAAATGGAGGATTATGAAGGTTTTTCCACCACATAGGATAATGACATTCTATGTGGGTAAACAAATGATGATGATAACCTCTGCTACATCCTCTGGACTGGTCAGTGAGAAACTGTGTCCAGCTAGCTGATAAGCTTGGGATTCGAGAGCACTTAGCTTGGCTTGCATCACATGTTTCTGAGCCTCACATTCAGCAACACTAAACCCAATTCCATTTAGCTCCAACAACGCCAGGCAGTATTGAGTAGGCATCTCTACTTTCTTGAATACATCTACCAAAGAAAAGAAGACATCAAATAATTAGTAACTATATCACCAACTTAAATATAGACAAGGTTTGTCCAATCCTGTGCCTGTAGTCTGACAATCCTGCAGAGTTTATCTCCAATCCTACAAATCTCCAATTAAACACATCCCATCCAGCTAACCCAGGTATTCTGGATTACTACAAACTTCCACACGAACACAGCGTCCTACAAAATAAGACAGGGGTGTCCAAACTCAGTCCCGGAGGGTCAGTGTCCCACCGAGTTGCCTACATACCTGCCTAGAAGTTTCTAGTATGTAAAATCAGACCTTGATTTGCTGGATTGGGTGTGTTTAATTGGGGTTGGAGCTGAACTCTGCAGGACACTGGCCCTTAAGGACCAAGTTTGGACACCCCTGGCGTAGGAGATACAACCAGCCCCTACACCAGGGCTGGTTAACTTCAGTTCTAGAGGGCCACTGTACTGCAGAGTTTAGCTCCAACCCTAATCAAGCACACCTGAAAAAACGAATCAATAACTTCAAGTACACTACAAAGCTACAGGCAGGTGTGTTTGATTAGGGCTGGAGCTAAACTCTGCAAGACAGTGGCCCTCCAGGAACCTAGCCCCGGTGTAGTGGCTGGTTGAAGCTTCTACTCCAGTGGCGGTCTATCTCGGTCCTTAAGGGCCACTGTCATGCAGAGTTTAGCTCCAACCCCAATTAAACATCTGATCCAGCTAATCAGGGTCTTACTAGACATACTCGAAACTTCCAGCCAGGTGTGCTAAAGCAAGTTGGAGTTAAACTCTGCAGGACACTAACCCTCCAGGACCGAGTTTGGACACCCCGTCCTACTCTGTAGGACACTGGCTTTCCAGGAGCAGGACTGGACACCCCTGATACAGACAAACCGAGATGCTCAAATTATGTTTCTACCTAAGAAGCCATCCTTTTCAAGAAGACAGTTGAGTTGCGTCATGACCCTGAAGACCAGAACAGACTCAACAGCAGCTCTGTAGCGTCCAGGTTTACTGCCATCTCCATAGATCCCTAAACTCTGCACTCCCTGGCCAGGACTAATTCCTTCCAGCATCGAGAGATCCTCAGTGGCAAAGCTGGATACCATGTTGTGGAGAGTGCGTTCTTTGGAGCTTGAATCCAGAAGCCAACATGCAATCTATTGAAGGACAAAGAATGTAGTTAGATATCCTATTCCAGCCAAACTCTATCTTTTTTCTTTCAATCTGACTGATCCTACCTTTGGGTCTTCAAATGTGCCATGCATAGTAAGCTCACATGCAAGGAGCAGTGTCTTGTAAACATGAATGAAGTCGTAAGTGACCATCACACTCGATTCTTTTTCCAAGCAGCATTGAATTTGCCTTAGTCGCTCCTCAACTGTAAGAGTCTCATCAAGAGGCGGTGGAGCCAAGCTGGCACTTATATCTGTCATAAGACAAGAATAGCAGTAGGTTTAGAGCAAGGGTGCCCAAACTCTGTCCTGGAGGGCCGGTATCCTGCAGAGTTAAGATCCAACTTGCCTCAACACACCTGCCAGAAAGTTTCTAGTATGCCTAGTAAAAGCTTGATTTGCTGGTTCAGGTGTGTCCAATTGGGGTTGGAGCTAAGCTCTTCAGGACACCAGCCCTCCAGGACCCCTGGTTTAGAGGTATTTAATGGAACAAGCTTGTTAAAGTTAGTCAACAAGTTGACAAGTGATATGTTTCCTACCTGTTTCAGACAGCTCCTGTTGTAGAGATACAAAATAAGCATCTTTTGCTCCCCAGCATACAGACATGCCAATGACAGCAAGATCCTCATATCCCTTTAGAAGAAAGCCATCTTTTCTTTTCCTCATTGGGGTAGTAGCTTTAAACAGATGATTACACAAGTTTATATTCTAGATAATATTTGGATATGTACATTTTCTTATACATTCTTGGATATTGCATTTTCTTATTATATTACAGAGACGTTTACTTCAAAGAGGCAAGGGAGGCAGTGCCTCCTCAAAAAACTGGATGAGAAAAAGATTTGTAGTACAAAAATAAAAAAATGCAAATATATCATATATATCATATATATCATTACCTCCCCGGAACCCACTGAGTTTTAACAGACCACCTAAAGCGTGCAGTGGGTTTGGGGGGTGTAATTAAGAATGAATGGGGGCAAGTCACGTGAGAGGAGGCAATGCCTCCATCGCGTTATAACTGGTTGTTCGGGTGTGATTGGTTCATGCGATAAATCCCACCTCTTGTGTGTGTGTGTGTGTGTGTGTGTGTGTGTGTGTGTGTGTGTGTGTGTACGTGCGTTTGGTGCCTGAATGAACAATATAATGGCATTAATGGGAAGAATAATTTTAAAAAGTAAGTATACAACTCACACACTTAGATATAACTACTTTGTTACGTCAAAATAAGACTTGAAATGGCATGAAAACATGATCTGTGGGAGTTTTAGTGAGTAATCAGTTTGGTGAAATTTAAGGTAAATGTCCATGTCTGTGACCTATATTTCTCTGAAGTCTTACGTTTTTTTAATTTTCCACCTATAACCGTCTCGGGTTGCACTGAGGTGTTTTCTATCCTCTCACAGGCAAGAGCAAGACAAAATCTGTCCTTTGTCTTCCACTCCTTTATAAATGTATGGAAAAGCCTTTTATCGCTTGCCACATCGATTATTGAGAATGTTTCTGGACTGCAGGAGTTTGAAGCAGCAAGTGATTGACACTGAGAAAGCCTCGTAAATCCATCATCAGCCAGAGACATGTCTAACTCTGATGCTGAGTTTGTTCTCAAACAAGACTGATAATCTTTCTGGGTACTGGATTTAGAATTTTTAGGATCTAGTTCAGACCTGTGCTTGGTGACATTAAGAGGCGAATGTATAGCTGAAGTGGTCATTTTAACTCGTGGTGTGACTGGTTCAGAAACTTGTGTGGGAGGAACAAGGTCATTATGAGTCACTGGTTTGGCCTTGAGTACCACAAAATCTTCGGTTCTTGAGTTTCTTGAACCTCTCTGATCAATCCCGTTGTTTGCTATTGGGGAAACAGCTTTTTCGACAACAGCAGCAGCATTTGGTTCCACCACAGTTGAATCTGACTGCTCTGGAACCTCAGATAGGGTTGAAAACTGATCAGACCATTTATCAAAAATGTCCTGCATTCCTGGGCTGATGTGAAACGACAAACTGTTTAATTGACGTCTTTCAGCTGAAGCACTTGAATGAGTCTCATTGCTTTGTGATACATGTAGTTCAGACACAATGTCATCTGTATAACTAGGCTTCTCTGCAACCAATCTTGGCCCATCACAAGCCTTGACAACGTTGCTCATTTTATCAAGGTACTGCTCTCCAATAAGTATCGAATCTCCCCATTCTGAAAGGTTGAAAGATGATTCGCCCCATTGGATTGCCTCCTGATCCTCTGTTAACACGGCATCTCTTCTCTCTGGAATGAGTTCTGGAGAAGAGCCGTTCGAATTAGCATGTGCTTCAACCACCTGCTCTTTTTTGTTGTCTTGATCCATTGCTGCCTCCTCCATGGCATCCAAGATGGAGTTGTCATAGAGACTGTCAAACAGAAAACTGCTGCTCCGGTTGAAGCTGTTGTCAGTAACATGATCAGATGACTCTTGATTTTCTTTTTCCTCAGCAGGTTTGTTTGCACTTGATTCTTCTTTAGTAACCTGGTTACTGTAATTTAAAATATTCTCCAACTGGCTGTCAGTAAGCGAGATGTTATATTTCGGTTTGAATTCAGTGGCTGGGTCATTCTTCTGAGCTGATGAACCCTCAACCGGGTCTTTCTTTTGGTCTTTAGATATCTGATTCTCAATTTCCAGAAATGATGACTGCTTGACAGCTTTCATCTCACTTTCTGAATCATCATGATTGTTCTGTTTATTTTCTTTGAGAATGTTTATATTACCAATGCCATGTGAAAAATCATCTCCTTGAAGCATTTTCTCAGTCTGTGTATCAAGTTGAAAACTATCACCAAACTCTTCCATTCCATTTGTGTACAAGTCAGGAGAGCTAAGCTTCTCAGAATGACATACTAAATTGTGTTTGAGACTTGTATTGGGCCTTAAGCCAGTTTCATTCTCATCTCTGCAGCTGAATTTCTTGAAACTGTGAGTAACAGTTTCATTTTGAGTACTCTGGTTTAAATGTTTCGTTTTAGATGTGCACTTTTTTGCAGTAGCATTTGGGGTTTCCCCACCCCTTTGCAGATCACCTGAGTGAGAAAAAGTTGTTGACTCAATGACTTTCATCTCGTCTTTATTGATTCTACAGTCAGTTTCAGGTTTAGCAATGCAAAGATCTTCAGCTTTTGATATTCGTACAGGGTCTTTTGTGGTTAGAGTTGGCATTTTTGCTTCACTGACCATGAGTTTTACATCAGTGTCCACAACCTCCATCCTTCTGCGTTTCGAAACTGGACTTGAACAATGATGGTCACTGCCAGAGTTACAGGTACTTTTTATACAGGAGCTGTGTCCTAATTTCCTTTGAAGTGATTTCGAAGAAGATTCCGATGACTCAGCTGTTTGGTTATTTTGACATCCCTTGTCTTTCGCATTTATTGATTTGAGAACTTTATCCAATGTACTTGATTGCTGTTCACATTTCTTAGCAGGATGACAATCAGCAGATGATACAGAGTCAATATCCATTGGCTTTTCTGAATTGGTAGTGATCTCTAATGGCCTAGAAGGAGGATGGGAACTGGGATGAGAACTGTCAGCATTTTTATCCACCAATAACTTCTGTTCATCCATATTTGCTGTTTCATTTTGCCTCTCTTCCTGTTCTGAGTCTCTTGATGTAGACTGTAGAGGTTTTGTGTTGGACGATTCCTCGTGCGAATGGGAATCCGCCTGGGTCTTTGTTGAGAGGGAAGCTGGGTTCCATTCCACCCCAAGAAGAGCCAAATCCTGCTGGAGGAGCACCTGGGCCTCAGCCACAATTTGCTGAGCAGCCTCCCTTTCAGTCAAGGCCTTTTTCCCGCTGACCCAGATGCAACGCATACTCTTACGTTCTTGAGCCTCAGCCTCGCTCTCATCCACTGCCTGCCTGGAGCTGCAGAGATACAAATTATCACTGTATAACTTAAGATAATCTATAGATAAACCAACAGTCAAATTCTGTTCATTACAATAAACCATTACAGATGGTAACCTTAAAACAAACTAACGCCCAACTAACTTCAAAATTAAACACTAAAAATAAGTAATTTTAAATGCTACAAGTGCATTTATTCATTACAGAATTATAATGTATAGTAGGAAACATGGGACAATTTTTCTGGGAGTTACGAAAGATTGTTGATTGTTTTTAAATATTAACTTAAAGGGACAGTTCAACCAAACATTCTGTCATTAATTACTCCCTCATGTAGTTCCAAACCCATAAGACCTTTATTCATCTTTGGAATCCAAATTAAGATACTTCTGATGAAATCTGAGAGTTTTCTAACACTGCATAGACAGCAATGGTACTACGAGAATACTTTCTATGCACAATAGGGTGAGGGTGAGACATGAGGGTGAGTAATTAATGAAAGAAATTCCATTTTTGAGTGAACTACATTTTTGGGTTCAACCACTGCAAGGGTGATTCAAATGTAAAAAAAAAAATCAACCAAAATCATTTATCTGTAATATAACTAATATCACTAACTAATACTTGACACATCTCTAATATAACCATATCCTGCAAAAAAATTTAAAGCTTATCAAACATAAGAAAACATGAAATAAACCTTTTAAGCTGATCTTCTCCCCGTTTCATTACCTTTTGAAAGGGACAGCTTTCCTGAGGGCCTTCTCCACCTCTGTAACTTCAGCTCTGGCCACCTCTGCCACTGTGACAAACCCACAGCTGTAGAGTATACGTGCTCTCTGAGCATTTAGTAAAGAAATACGAACCAGATCGCACAACTCCCTTTGGACTCCAAAACTCAGACGACTCTGGAACTGGGACAGAAGCAGCTCTAGATTGTGCCATCCAAGTCGATTACAGAAGACTGTAACCATACCTTAAAAACAGTTGCCAAATTTTTTACATTGTTTTTCATATTGGTAAGTAAGTAAGAATGTTTACAATATGAAGAGATGTACCTGCATAAGTTGAAGCAGACTGCTGAAGTGACTGAAGCTGTCCTCGGCTACAGCCATACTTATTTGCTACAGCTCCAAGTGGTACTTCACTTACCAGGTCATGGAGAACTAACGTTGTGAAAAATCTGCACAACAACAAAAATACACATCAACATAATTATACTCAACATTAATTGAGGCACTCTACATTTCAGGTTTAAAAGTTTACATCCCCCTTTCAGAATCTTCAAAATGTTAATTTTACCAAAATAAAAGGGATCCTACAAAAATCATGTTTATTTAGTACTGGTCATAATCAGATATTTCACATAAAATATGTATACATGTAGTCCACAAGTGAAAATAATAGTTGAATATATAAAAACGACCCCGTTCAAAAGTTATTTAATTGTGTTCTTACCTGAATGATGTGTTTTTTGTTTTTTTTTTGTTTAGTGATAGTTGTTTATGAGTCTCTTGTTTGTCCTGAACAGTTAAACTGCCTTCTGTTCTTCAAAAAAAAAAATCCTTCAGGTCCCACAAATGCTTTGGTTTTTCAGCATTTTTGTGTATTTGAACCCTTTCCAGCAATGACTGTATGATTTTAAGATCCATCTTTTCAAACCTGGGGGATTCATTTGCAACTATTACAGAAGGTTAAAATTCTCACTGATGCATTGCACTTAACTATGCATTAAGAGTGGGGGTGAAAACTTTTGAACAGAATGGAGATGTGCACATTTTTCTTATTTTGCCTTAATATCATATTTTTTTTTCATTTAGTACAGGCCTTCAGAGGCTACAGAAGATAGTTTCCTAGAAGACAAAATATGTTAAATTTACCCTGACCTTCAAATTCAAAAAGATTATGCATGGTTTTTCCTTCTGAAGCTTTAGTGGGCATTTGAACTATCTGTAATGGTTGCATATGAGTTCCTCAGTTGTCCTCAGTGTAAAAAGATATATCTCAAAATCATACACTCATTGTTGGAAAGGGTTCAAATGCACAAAAATGCTTGAAAACCAAAGAATTTGTGGGACTTGAAGAACAGCGGGAAATTTAACTGTTCAGGACAAATAATGGACTCATGAACAACTATCACTAAACAAAAAAAAAAAAAAAAAAGCACAGCTGTGGATCATTCAGGTTACAACACAGTATTAAGAATCAAGGGGATGTAAACTTTTGAACGGGATCATTTTAATAAATTCTACTATGATTTTCTGTTGTGGACTACATGTTTTATGTGACATCACATCTTTTATGTGAAATATCTTATACAGGTCAATACTAAATAAACAATAACATGCATTTTGTATGATCCCTTATATTTTGGTAAAATAATTGACAATTTGCAGATTCTGAAAGGGGGGTGTAAACTTTTCACCTCAACTGTACATTCAGATAATACATGTTACCGTTTATGAATGGCCATCTGTCTGCGTTGCTTATCTGTTTTAGCAACTAATTTGCCACTAACAGAGCGGGCCAGGAAACCTTCTTGGATGCCCACCATCTCAGCCACCCGTTTCATTGCAGACGGTAGTTGCTCCCACAGACAGAAGAACTGGTACCAGTCGATTGTAGTCCAGTCCACGTACACAGGTGTTATCTTAAAAATGCAGAGCACGATTTTATAAATAGCCCATATTTTTTGTGCTACTGATGATAACCTGAACTGTTTTGTCTACCTGATAGAGGATATGGAGGTCATTTTCCAAAACAAATCCTTTCATTGCTCTCTGGAGATCTGCAAAAATCCCCAGGGCTTCTGGAGGTGATAAAGATGAGGACAGAGTCGCAGAACCAAGATGCGTGGGGCAGTACCGTTCCACTGCGAGGCAGTTAATTACAAAATTATCAAAATGTCAATTTCCATCACAAACCACACAAAAAAAACCCCCAGATAAATTACCTTCTCCTTCCTTCTGTATATGTATAAACTCATTGTCCATCAGCCACTCTATACAGGCTTCAATAGCTCCGTTGTTTCGAGTTTCTGATTCAGCTTCCTCACGTGGCTGTTCGGCGGCAATACTAGCTGCCAGAAGAGTGCAAGAAGCATATGTCCTCACATCCTGTGGTGAGCTGGCGACTCCTCCAACGATGATCTTCAGGCCAAATAATGAAATTTAATCCTGTACATACTTAGTATCATACAACATACTATAAAGAGAAAGACATTCGCACCTCTAGGATGGCTCTGAGCATGCTGGTAGTGACGCCCTCACCCTCCCGCTTTACCAGGCAGCTGCTGATAGGCTTAAGTGAGCCCTGGATGAGGCTCATCCCCTTTGCACGTTCGGCCTCTTTACAGACCAACACACTCTCACCTGAGTCAACACAGATTATTACATCATTATTAACTAAGACTTTTAAAGTAAATAAATAATAATTAACACTGTAAAAATTTCTAACAAAAAACTAGCTAAGAGACTGCCTTCAAAAACGGTAGCACTCACCCATGGTGTCCACTCCTTTACGGCCTGCTCGTCCCACCATCTGCTTATAGGTTAGAATGTCTAACAAATGACCGTTAAAAACAGGGGTTCTGATAATCACACGTCGGGCGGGCAGATTTACACCGGACGACAAGGTGGATGTGGCAGCTAGCACCCTAATGTAGCCTTGACGAAAAGCACCTTCTAGAATATCCCTCTCATCAAACGTCAAACCTGAAATGAGGATTATTAGAGTTTAACACAATGGATTTGGGATGTCCTCATCTTCCCAAAAAAATAATTTTTTAAAATTTCAATATTTTTCTACATTGTTTTATTTAAATGAAGTACTTCTGATTTCGGAAACTTCACTGGGTCAATGTTTTTTATTTTGTTAATATTTTTTTTCGGTAGAAAAACGTACACTACCAGTCAAAAGTTTTCGAACGGTATGATTTTTAATGTTTTTTAAATTCTCTTTTGCTCACCATGTCTGCATTTATTTGATCCAAAATACAACAAACAGAGTAATATAAGAAATAATTTTACTATTTTAAATAACTGCTTTCTTATTCAGCAAGGATGCTTTAAACTGATCAAAAGTGAAGATAAAAACATTTACAATGTTACAAAAGATTTCTATTTCAGATAAAGGCTGTTCTTCTAAACTTTCTATTCATCAAAGAAACCTGAACAACATAACAATAATAATAATAAATGTTTTTTGAGCAACAAATCAGAATATTAGAATGATTTCTGAATAATCATGTTGCTAAAATTTCAGCTTTGAAATCACATATAAATAACAGTTTAAAATACGTTCAACAAAAAAAAAAAGTTATTTTAAATAAATTTAAATAAATTAAATTTTACTGTTTTTGCTGTACTTTGGATCAAATAAATGCAGGCTTGGTGAAAAGAAGAGACAATTAAAATCTTACTGTTCAAAAACCCTTGACTGGTAGTGTATATAGTGATGAAAGCCAAAATATGAAATGTCACAGATATATATTTACGGAGTAATCCACTATTTTGTAGAGGGGGTCAAAATGACAATTTTCACCTATTTGGAGCCAGTTTACAGTGGTGTAAAAATTACTTTATGACTTTTATTTTTACACAAAGATTGTGAATCTGTTGACTTTAGCAATGTTTGTTGTATTACATGCCAACAATCAGTGGCTGAGGGATGAGGGGTTGGGGGGCGCAGAGTACAGTTCACCTCTCCTAAATGAAGCGGACAAGGAGAGGGGCTAAACTATGTCAGTGACACCTGACTTTCTTACAAATAACACACATTTCATTCAAAATATTATAAACACAGACCAATAATTTAAACTTTTTTTTTATTTATTTAATTGTGTGAAATGGCTAATAAAAATAGGTAATAAAAAAACGATTATGATGTGGAGGTGAATTGGTTTGGACTTCTGGTCGTGAGCGACAGCGTTGGGGGATGGGAAATCTGTTGATTTTCGATTACAAAGTAAACACAGCGATGGAGAGAAAAAGGCCAAAGCTGTCAGGTGCCTAATTTAGGAAAAAAAGAAAAGACGATGAGGAGAAACGGGGCAAAATATAAAGGTATGCAACAATGTTCTCTCTGTATTATTAAGGTATGCATGTCATTGGGGGTAGTTGTCGGGGGGCGCCGGGAGGGAGTCTCGCCCGGGGAGCAATTCAATGTAGAACCCCCACTGCCAACAATGACAGTTCAAAAATGACAAAAAACAATTCTTGTGTTTTTTTTTTTTTTGTCTAAAGTTTGCATGCTTGTTACTCAAGAAGTATTAAAGATATTGTAATATCCTTTTAGATTCTGGTTCGTAACAAACTTTCCTTTTTTTATCTTCATTTCAAAGGCCCTCAGTGATTCAGTCCCAGAGATATGGAGATCTTAATCGCCATATCTCCATGAGTAAACTCGACAATTGTACACATTTTCAGTGCTCAAAAACCAAATGTGGGTCACTTCACATACAGCTGATACTGATACATTTGTTACTTTGGCTTCCAATCACTATCTCACTATATTGTGTCTTTCTACACAAAAATATCAACAAAATAAAAAATTTGACCTCTGGTTGACACTGATTAACCCTATATGTAATCTCATGCACCTGCATGGTGGAAGGCCACCCCCCAGGGAACCGTTCGCTGAAGCACCTGGTCCAAGCCTGCAGGAGTACGCTTGAGCTGGGCTACTACGTCCTGGAGACCTTCATGATTCAGAGATATACTTTGCACTCCAGAACCTGACTGTATTTCTGCAAACGCAAACAATGTTAAAGCATTATACATGCCTGTGTAGTAAAAAGTAAACAATTTTGTATATCTATATATCTATAAACCTTTGTGATAAAGATTGTAAAACTCTCTTCCAATGCTGTCTGCTAGTTTCTCACACCAGTTCTTGGAAGGGCAGAACAGCAGTGCAGAGTGTCCATCCTGCACTGTCTCAAAGCAGAGGCTGACAATGTGATCATCATCTCCCTACAGACAGAAGAACATCTTTTCTTATAACAGGTACATTTTGTGACATGCAACAACTTTCAGTTTTCAGAGGCTAACGAATACATCAAGCTCTGACCTTTACTGGAAGAGCTGGGGTGAACTGTCTGACCAGATTCATAGATCCATCATAGACATTTGTACCTATCTTGACCCACTCCATCAGTGGCACAGGACGATAATTAGTACTATACAGCTCAGCATTCAACCAGCGAGCGAGAAGGTCTAAGTTTGGCAGTGTGGCACTCATACCAACAATCTGCACACCAGCGGAAGAACTTTTAGCAGAGTCCCTTAAAAAGAAACAATGCTAACTTCACCATAGAAAAACAATTTCTGCATGATTATTGGTTTAAATGTTAGATTATGACATACCTTGCTGTGTTTTTTTGGGCAATGTACTGGATTTTAGTCAGCAAAAGTTCTAATAGATATCCACGACCAGAGTCCCCAAGCATGTGCATCTCATCGACCACAACAATCCCTGCAAATTGGGCAAATGTCTGGTTTAACAAGAGTACATGTAAGAGTAAAAAAAGGTAAGTGATAAGGAAATTATTTACCAAGTAGATCCAATTTGTCTTCTTCAATGAGCCTGTTGATGAGTCCATTAGCTTTCTCTATTGTGCAAATAGCGACATCCAGAGCTGAAAACCCACCAGCTGCTGAAGTGTTACCCATATACCCCTCCACTCTGACCCCTGCCTCCTGAAATACATTCTGGGTGAACATAGCAATTATTATATTAGCAAAATATCATCAACAATATTTCAAGATGTATATTGACAGATACAATAAATTCAGAAATCAAATTATTACATATGTACAGTGGAGATCAAAATTAGATCATAAACTATGTATTCTGAAGTGCAGTATCAAAAAAACTTCAAAAAGATCAAAACTAGAGAACACTTACAGATACCTTTATGTTACTGATGTTAATCTCACCCTAAAACCCTATTTAATTGGCAGCATTCCTCCAATTTTCAGTGATATTGCAAGATAGTGGGACACTCTAAGGTGACTGAACCCCTCTGACAGCAAGTTGTCCAGATGAAGGCCAAAGGAATGACCATTTCAGACATTGCAAAAAAAGTTGGCCATTCTAAATCTTTGATTTCCTGACTATTGCAGGTTTACAATGGTACTAATTCATTCAAATTCCCCAAAAAGGCTGGTCGTCCACGTAAGACAAATGCACGAGAAAACAGGATAATGCAAAGACTCTCAACGGGGAATCGGTTCAACGCTGCAGTTGGAATTGCTTGCCAGCTCAGTGCTAAAAAGTGTAAGGATCTGTCTTGGCATGTTTAAGAGAAATTGGAAAAACTATGGAAAAGAGTGGAAGAAGAGTGGACCAAGATCACTTCAGTGCAGTGACACACTAGGGATGTCCTGCGGCCACAGATGTGCTAAGTCCATACAGAGAAAGGGCCTCTACACTTCCTGCTAATTTCTCAGAGCTTATTTGTGCTTCAGTGGTTACTGTTCTCTTTGATTACTGTGTTTTCCAATACGTCACGACTTTCACTTTCCACAAAATAATGTTTTTTTGTTGAAATTCTTTGGTTATTTTGTGAAAAACAAATACCCACAGTTAATATTCCTTCATATTTTGAGTAATGAAGATTAACAATATTTCAGGGGGGAAAAAAATAAGTATTTATACTTTAATTTTGATCTCCACTGTAGATACTGTACTGTGCACTGACAGTTGAAGAAAATACATTAAATGATCAACTGAATTAGTTGACAATTATATATGTGCTCAGGAAATGGGAACCAACCTGCAGATAAAACATCTTTTCACGAGCCACAGACACGAAAGGAAGAATGAACATGGCCTTTTGTCTTGTTTCCAAAACTCTCTTCAAGATTAACAGCTCAGAAACCAAAGTTTTTCCTGCACTGGTTGGAGCTTAAAAAAGAAAATATTGCATTTTAACACTGGAAAAAGTAGATAACTACATATATTTTAGAAAAGTATCATGTAATCAGTAGTAGGTATAAGTTACATAGTTAATATTTAATCTGGTGCTGTTTCTACAGAAGCATGTTTCCGTCAATGAATAAAAAAATTTAAATGGTTATTACGACTATTTATCTCACAATTATGAATTTTTTTTCTCAGAAAGGCATGATATAAACTCGCAATTCAGACTTTTTTCCTCAAAATTGTGCGATATAAACACACAATTGCACAAAATAAAGTCAGAAAACCAAAATAAAAACTCGCAATTCTGACTTTTTTCTCGCAAATGCGGGTTTCTGTCTCACAATACTGACTTTTTCCTCACCATTGCAAGTTTATATCCCACAATTCTGACTTTTTTTCTTGCAATAATGATTTTTGTTTTAGAATTGTGAGATATAAACTTGCAATTAGTTATAAAGTCCAGTTTGTTCTTATGTTTTAAACTCACAATTCTGAATTGTAAGATATTAACTCACAGTTGTGAGGAAATGTCAGAATTGTGAGTTTATATATTTACGTCTTGCAATTCTGCCTTTATTACTTGCAATTGTGACTTTATATCACACAGTTCTGAGGAAAAATTAAGATATATATCTCGCAGTTTTGACTTTGTAACTCTGCAAGTTTATATCTCAATTCTGTGAAAAAAGTCAGAATTTAAAGTTTATATCTTGCAATTCTGAGAGAAAAAAAGTCAAAAGTCATGTAAACTCACAACTGTGAGAAAAAAAAAGTCACAATTTTGAGATAAAAAGTCACAATTACCTTTTTGTATTTTTAATTCAGTGGCAGAAATAGGCTTCCATATGTTTCTCAGGAAAATAGGACTAAGTACAAACTAAACACCTTGAGTCAACAAGAAGAAGAAAAGCTTCTTACCAGAATACACCAGGTTCTGGCCCTCCAACACTTTGCCCAAAGTCAGACACTCAGCCTGCCACTCAAACATCCTCTGTACACCGAGACTCTGGTATTTCTCCAGAACAGGCTTAGGCAGACCCCAACTGGAGAGCAAAAGCTTGTCTAACTGATCTGCAGGACGTCCCATATGGATGCTTTGTGCTGTTTAGAGCAAAACAGAAAACAGCTAAATTAATGTTTCACATACCAGCATTTCGAAATTGTTGTTTTGAATAGCAAAAAGCCCAATTAAAACAAATTTTAATTTTGGCATCATAAAGTAATTTAATTTACAAAAAAAAAAAAAAGACAGTAAAGACATTTACGTTATAAAAGTTGTTTTAAATAAATTCCTTTCTTTTGAACTTTCTATACTCAAAGATTCCTGAAAAAAGACCAGTTTCCACTAAATTATCATGTAACAGATCTTTAACATTAATAATGTTTCTTGAGCAGCAAATCAGCATATTAGAAATACTTCTAAAGGATCATATAACATTAAAGATGAAACTAATAGCTCAACAAAAACAACATGAATGACAAAACTAAGACATTTCTTTGAAAATTTACCTGCATCTGGTAGTGTAGCATCACCAAGGACACTGAGATCCAGTCCAGGAGGAGGGGTGAGCACAGAGACTGAAAGGTTTTGCACTGATTTCTTCTGCTGCTGCACCAGGGATCGCTCTTTAGCAGCAGCCATATGCGTTGGACTGAACAGAATGTAATCCTTGGAGGTACTGAGAGAGTCATTTGGGCTGGTATCTCTTCTGAACTTTAACGTTTGCTTGCTGTTCGCTCTTTTAGGTGTTTTTTTCATGGAGTTGAGGATCTTTTGAGGTGAAGAATATTCCTTGTCACATTTCACCTCACGGCTATGGCTCCGTCCTCCTGCTTCAGTCTTTTTGGTCTCACTGAACAAAAGCTTCTGGGCCAAATCCTTCCAGTCGTTCTCTTTTTTGGCCTGTGTTCTGGTTCTTTTGCGCTCTGATGGGGACCACGCTGAACCTGCACTTGAAAGGCTGATGTTTTCTGCATTTTGCACTTGTTGTTCACAAACAGAGTTTTTCTTAAGCGATGCTGATTCAGTTTGTTGAATGTTTTCATCTTTTTTTAATTTTAAGACCTCTGGACCCAGTTCATCAATCGCTTGTAAAATTTCCACATCCATAGCCAGAGTGGAGTCCCCTGGCATCCATTGCTTATTCTGGTTTTGCTTTAAATAGAAAATGTGAATTTATGCACTTAGTGTAAAAACGTATCAATGGCATGATATTAAATAAACTAAATAAAAAACAACAACATACTTTTGGCTCATTACATCTTTTGCTCTCAGATATATCTGTTGCAGAAGAGCATGCTTGATGTCTATGCGTTTTCTCATCTGCAAGAAGTAGGCTATACGAATGAAAAACTACAAGTTAGTGACAACAATATTTACATTTTAAGTAGCATGGGTATATTTGTAGCAATAGCCAATAAATACATTGTATGGGTCAAAAATAACCGTTTTTTCTTCAATGCCAAAAATCTTTAGGATTAAGATCACATTCCATGAAGATATTTTGTAAAATTTCTATCATAACTATTTCAAAACTTAACTTTTAATTAGTAATATGCATTGCTAAGAACTTCATTTGGACAACTTAAAAGGTGATTTTCTCAATATTCAGATTTTTTGTACCCTCAGATTCCAGATTTTCCAATAGTTGTATCTCGGCCAAGTATTGTCCTATCCTAACAAAGCTTGTATATTCAACTTTCAGATGATGCATAAATCTCAATTTCAAAAAATGTACCCTTATGACCCGTTTTGTGGTCCAGGGTCACATTTGTGTACATTAAACAAAGTTCTCCTAGGCATTAAGATCACACAGTGAACCATTAAAAGCTCCATGTCAACCAAGTTTGTAAACAAAACCATGAATATGTAGTACACAATCAATACAACCTCAACACAGTTTCAGATTTCCGACATTCCTTACCCCTTTGTTTTCACAATTCGATGTTGTCCCAAATAAATCTTTCTTGTCGTTGAAGTAGTCATCACATTTAAAACGTAAATGACTACTAATCTTAGTGATGTCCTTACATACAAAGTTTTGGCTGAGTAAAAATGTAAACAGTAAAATAAAATATTTTGTTAAGGTAGTTGTGTTGCTACCTCCCGTCGCTCCACATAAACAAACTCATGTTAGCGAATTAAAAAAAAAAAATGCTGGGATTTCTCGTGTCATTCCAGTCAGTTGAGCTGACATTTTCAAAATAAAGCTATTTACACAAAACCATCTTAAAGTATTTGAATAATTGATATTTCATTGATCCTGTCGGCTAAACAAAATTTGTTTGTGTAAATTCATACTGAATGACAACTCTATGAGAAATCAAAACAAGGTTAAAACAAAACAAAAAACAACCAAATCAAACGTCCCGCGGTGTTCACACACAGAGGACCGGGGAAACAAGTTTGCGGTGTCAAGGTTCCTCCACTGCCTGCATAAAGATATTAGACAATATTATATATTTTTAACTTAAACAAAATCTAAGTAATATGAAACAGTCAGCTGACATGCATTTTTAATTAAACAGTTGGGGTAATATTTAAACTTCTTGTTTTAGCGGTGTGTTTTAGTAAATCAGATTTTCCAATTAATCTTTTAACTGAACGATTCGTTCATGGTTCATATTTTTAGTTCACTGAACTTATCTCGTTTAAATTACTTTAAGAGCACGAGCAAATAGCATGCAAAGTATTGAGTATATTTTTGGTGATTCAAATGATTCGATTCATTTGAATATATTAAAATCCCCATCACTGCCTTGCAACACTGACATCTGCAGTATGAACAAAGGGCATACATATTACAGTACATCACCATGATCAGAAATGACCTTGAAACATTTAACCAATTTAAACCGGAAATTATAATGCAATTAAAAAGTTTGAAATTTAACGTAATTCGTCTTTGGTGTAAAAGGTAAAACTACACATAGCTGCATATTATTTATAATTTAATAACATTGTACGGTAGATGGAGCTGTGCTCCCTGAAAATTGAGGGAGAAAACCAACGAAGAAGAAAATCGTTCTTGTTTTGAAATGCAAAGCTCACAAAGGTTTCGGATCTTTTTTATCTTCATCAGAGCGTTTTATTTGTTGTTGTATGTCTTTAATAATATAGATTTCGATTTTTAAACTTTTTTTATAAAACGTAATTTAAAATCTGAGTTCTCTGTTTTGTTAGTATTTCCTTGTAGAGAATAATGGTATTATGGTCATTGTTTGTAAACCTTTCTAGTATTTTAAGCACTCATGAGCAACACACGGGCTCTGGTGAGCTGCACAGTACTTTCTTTACAAGATTCTTGTTTTGTATATCCATGCTGCAAAGACTGTCTATCCAGAGTAATTCAGGAAAGCAAAAGGTACGTTGTAAAATTAAGCAAATTTTGGTGAATGTACTTTATATGTATTTAGTGAATGTGTCATTACGAGCTATTACCTATGCTATAACGTAATTACTATTATATGAGTGTGTGTGTTTGTGTGTGTTACTTAAAAAGCATCTGAACATTATGAATAAGTTTTGAATCATTATCTTCAGAGCCATTTGTGGAAGATGTGGATTCACATGTGACTTACAAAACGTGGACTACAGATACAGGCTGTCATTTAAAGTGTCCAGAAACCAAGATATATTTGGTGTAACTGTATTTGGGGGCTGTTTGAATCCCTTCTTTGGGATAAACGCTAGTGAACTTCAAAGGTGTGTTTTAAAGCATTTATACATTTTAAACATCTTGAACAAACATTTCTGTTGATTCATTGCTGATATAAAGTGTGA